>NC_039362.1:169472618-169780708 GCF_003573695.1 Papaver somniferum
GCTCCTAATAACCTACGAATGGCAAGTGCTTTTCCTTGTGTAGATCCTATTTCAATGGGAACTTGATCGATTAAACAAATCGTTGGAATTCCCAAAGTTACACATTCTCGAAGAGCCGTATATTCTTCTTGCGGATCAACGATGATCACAATATCGGTTAACCCCGTCATATATTTGATCCCACCCAGATATGTTTGCAAGTGATATAATTGTCTCTTGGCCCGTAGGTCCTGGAACAAGGTTAGAATTCTAGCTCTTCCAGAGCGGTATCTCACTGATGGCTCGGGCCCCCCAGGAAGGAGGCCTTCTTCGCCTATTGTATATCGTTGGCCTCTATGGTAGAATCGATCGAGGAGGCCTGAGAGGCGGTGGTTTACCATGTGGTGTATGTCAGCGGTTCGAGTCCGCTTATCTCCATCTCGTGAACTTAGCGGATACTAAGGTATATGATAGCACCCAATTTTTCCGATTCGGCAGTTCGACGACCTTGACCCCATATTTTGGGGTTATATCTAGTATTCAGAGTTTTCCTCGATTTGGTACCGCTCTCGCGGCCCGCACCGAAAAAGTGCTTTACCCCTAGATGTCTGGGCATGTATATTTCTAGGCTTTCAAAGTTTTGGTTTGTATATTCATAATGATACCATGAGCGCTTTAGGGCGTCCGCAAGATATGTTTTCAGATACCGCAATTCAATTACAACAGTTCTGTTGATAGCTTGGAGGATTATAAGCATGACTATTTCTTTCTAATTGGCGGTTTTTGCATTAATTGCTACTTCCTCAATCTTACTGATTAGTGTACCCGTTGTGAATGCAAAAAAAGAGCAAGTCATCGAAGGAAACGGAAAGAGAGGGATTCGAACCCTCGGTACAAATAAATCGTACAACGGATTAGCAATCCGCCGCTTTAGTCCAAGCTCCGCTCCTTTAGATTAAAACAGAATCTTAGTAATCGGTAATAGTTCTTGAATCAAGGAGTTTACCCGTGGCTTTTTTTATTTGAGTAGAATTCATTGCACCAATTAGTAGGTATGAGAGGATTAATGTCAGATCCCCAAGGAAAAATGATTGATTTACCCATTCAAAGCAATTTACGCGAAGGGCTCTCTTTAACGTAATATATAATTTCCGGTTACGGAGCCCGCAAGGGCGTTGTGGATACTGTTGTACGAACTTCAGATGCTGGATACCTCACGCGCAGACTTGTCGAAGTAGTTCAACACATTGTTGTACGGAGAACAGATTGTGGCACCATCCGCGGTATTTCTGTGAGCCCTCGAAATCGGATGATGATAGAACATTTCGATGGCTCTATACGAATTAGCCGTTTTTGATCCCTCTGACCCAGTTCTTGATCCAATGTGGAGACAAGGTATGTTCGTTATACCTTTCATGACTCGTTTAGGAATAACGAATTCCTGGGGTGGTTGGAGTATCACAGGAGGGACTATAACGAATCCGGGTATTTGGAGTTACGAAGGTGTGGCCTTTATACCGGGGCTCTTTTTTTATTATTTCTTTCTGCCATATCCTTAATTGCGGGTTGGTTACACCTGCAACCGAAATGGAAACCAAGCATTTCCTGGTTTAAAAATGCCGAATCTCGTCTAAATCATCATTTGTCAGGACTCTTCGGAGTAAGTTCCTTGGCTTGGTACTGTAGCCGGTATTCCTGTGATCGGTTCAATAGGTGTTTTCTTTTACGGTTTTCCTCTGGCTACTAAGATGTATCAGTTCGCCAGGTTGTCTCTTGCCTGCCCATGGATTCAGCAGCAGTTCGAAAGGTTGACCTATTCGGGAATCTCCGGATCTATGCTTATTTTCAACTCCCCGAAGCATTTCGTCGCTTGCTACGCTCTTCCTCGTCTGTGGGTGCCTGAGTTTCTGGTAGTAGATCCATAATCAAAAACGTTTTTGTGGTTGTTCCAGAAGAAATGAAACAAAAGATATTGTAGAACTAGGACAGTTATTGTATGAGGTCTACCCAATGCTAGATGGAGAGGCGCATAATAGAACGATATGAACATCATGAGCTGTCCTGTAATAAAACCCGTTGTTGCTGATACCTCCTTCTCGGTGGATGTATTTAATACTCCAAAAAGGGAATTGATCTATGGTCGATTCCGTAACAGAAAAATAGGAATTGCTAGTTGTACCTCGTGAAAAAGACTTCTTTCATGGAATTATCCATTCCATTTCTTTTAGAAAGAAATTATGTTATAGTAAGCAAATATGACATGGTTACAAGGGCCTATTCATCGCGTATAGGCTTTAAGGGCATCATGTCATAACCGTCGAGATTTGTTTAAAATAGTCACTAACTTGATTGAGAATAATGGTTTAAATTTTTTATTTCTTACTCTGTGTGCCGCCCTATTATTCCTTGGTGCAGTTGCGAAATCTGCACAATTCCCCCTTTATGTATGGTTACCTGATGCCATGGAGGGGCCTACCCCTATTTCAGCTCTTATACACGGGGTCCTACTGATAAATTCAGGTTGATGTATCCATACGTGCTGGTTTGGTTGCCTTCAAAATCGGTCATTGTAGTGGACTGTCGCACAAATTCGTTCGGCCGTACCCTGGCTGTTCTGAGCGTCCTGAGGGTAACAACGTTGGAAGATGCTCCCGTGTCGATGAGAGCCCTTTTTAATTCCATATCCTTGATACGAGCTGTTGACGTGTAGGTCCCGGTTATATCCTTCCTCTGCCATCATGTCGTCGTAGGTAAACGTGATATTGTTGATGGACATCTCTGGTGTTCTTGACGTTTCCAAGCGTGAAGGAATCAAGGACGCTTTTAACGTTGTTCGATTGATAGCGGTGAACGTCTCCATCCGTTGATCTTTTGAAAGATGTAATAGTTCACATAGATTCACCACCAGCGAGGCCGCTTCCTGGCCTACTGGTTAGTAATGAATCTGTTGACTTGGGAGTGATCGTTTGGGATGTTAGTCCCCAGTCCTGGAGTTTCCGGGGTAAGTGAATCGTTCGATTCTGCCGTTAAGTTGATGAGGAAATCCAGTATGATGTTAATCGCATCTTTCATCAGACCCATGTTCTTGGTGTGGATTTACTGAATCCACACCAAGTCAGTCAGCCTTGGAATTCCTTCGTCGATTGCATTGTTGGGCGTTGCGTTGGGGGAGGAAACATTGTCGTTCGCTTGAGTGGAACTTGAGGACACGGATTCATCCCTAAAACGGACCATCTTCCTGAGTTAGAGAAACGTGTTCTGAAATTGGTATTGGAACCGAGAGATTGATCTCCTACTGTGGTCGCCAATTGTTTGAGGGTGAAAACGGTTTCTGCTGATTTCGGTAATTTTGGGTGTGTGGGTGAGAAACGAGTCTAAACCCTAAACAATGTACTGCAAGGGATTACTTTATATTCGAGAGATCAATCTGTACAAATCCGGCCTAAACCAAGAAATGTCCGTTCCAGACTTGCTTCGATCACAAAGAGGAGGAGAAGGGTTGGTTTTGGGGAGGGAAGCGAAGAGAGTGTTGAGACCAGAATAGTTGATTCTGGAAGAGTAGTTTTTTGTGACTTGTATCAGAAAGTGGGAAGCTAACAGATGGGAAAGCTACCAAACGTTTTCTGAGTGTTGTATGCTCCTGACCAGAACTTGTTGTTCGGTGGAAATAGATAATGCCTATTTATACAAGTCGAAGTGAAACGTACTCTGGTCTCATTAAGAAATGGAAAACGGGTGAGTAAATGGGAGGAGGTGGTAACCGTTAATGCTTGGAATTTATGTTCCATAAAAGAAAGTGTTTCACCATTACTCCCTATATTTACTAACCGCCTCATCCTTATGACACTTTCTTAAAATGAGCGTAGTGTACGCCCCACGCTGTAAATAGCCAAACCAATACCCAATGAGCATCCCCCAGTTTGTGACATGTATTGATGTCTCTAGTGTTTTCATTGGAAACAAGTAGCATGTTGTTGTTTTCTGGAAAGTTGAGCTTGGGAGACTTGTCGGCTCGGTGGTAACCTTCAACGGTCGAGATTTTGCATCTTAAGAGGAAGGTAACCGTTGATTATTGCAACCTTTTGTTTGCTAGCCAGTGGCATGAAAGTATGATTAGTATGGCTTTAATATGGCCCAATTTAGGCGGCTTTGTTTAGGCACGACCAAACTAGGGCCAAAGGTTGTCATGCGTTAGCTGGTAACCTTGGACGGCTAAGGATCTACATCTTAGATGAAAAAGTGGTCGTTTATTGATGTTGGCCTTCATTTTGGTAGCCGCATAGGTAAGGCTGGCATGGTATGGCGCGACAAGGTGGTTGGCATGCCATTGGCACATACTGCATGAAATGCCTTGGCGCGGTTTGGCGTGGCTAAAATTAGGGTTTTGGGCCAAAGGTTACCATGCGTTGTTTGGAGACCTTGGACGGCTAGGATTTGCATCTAGGGTGGAAGGGTGGCCGTTGATCGTCACAAGCATTCGTTTTGGTAGCCGCATGGGGAAGGCCAGCATGGTATGGCGCGGCAAGGTGGTTGGCATGCCATTGGCACATGTGGCATGGCATTCCTTGGCGCGGTTTGGCATGGCCAAAACTAGGGTTTTGGGCCAAAGGTTACCATGTGTTGTTTGGCGACCTTGGACGGCTAGGATTTGCATCTAGGATGGAAGAGTGGTCGTTGATCGTCGCACGCCTTCGTTTTGGTAGCCGCATAGGGAAGGCCGGCATGGTGGGGCCAAGGCCAATGTCGCGAATGGCTTGGCATAGTGGGGCCAAGGGTTTGGCAAGAACGGCTTGGCATGGTGGGGCCAAGGGTTTGGCACGTCATTGGCGCATGGTGCGGCTAGCATGGTTGGGGCCAAGGCAAGGCGCGGTTGGCTTGGCATGGTGGGGCCAAGGGTTTGGCATTCCATTGGCGCATGGTGCGGCTAGCATGGTTGGGGCCAAGGCAAGGTGCGGTTGGCTTGGCATGGTGGGGCCAAGGGTTTGGCATGACATTGGCGCATGGTGCGGTTAGCATGGTTGGCATGCCTTGGCGCGGTAGAGGTGGCTAGCATGGTTTTCCATTGCACAGTGGTGCGGTTGGCATGGTGATAGACGCATTTATGTGTCTATTTTGTTCTCAATGTTCTGTATTGTTAGACTCGATTAAGTACTTATTGTGTTATTTTGTGTTTTTGTAGATGTTTTTAGAGAAATAAGCCTTTGCGGCGAAATGAGTTCGAAAAGTAGTGTTTTACACCCCAGGATAATGTACCGGAGGCACCTCAGAAATGCACCGGAAGCGTCCCAGAAATGTACCGGAGGAACCCAGAAAAATTAATATTTCCACCCCAATTGCTAAAGGGACAACCGTACAGGATTAGGGGGAGGACACTTTTCTCCTCATAATTCAAATTTCATTTTTGGCGGGAAAATATATTCTCTCCCTGGCAGATTTTAAAATTGATTTTCGATGGATTTATGGAGAGACTAAATGGCTGGAATTAATTGGGTCATATCTATTGAGTATAACAAGATTATTCTGAGCGTTGGAATGAGTTAAATTTGGCTAGAATCTGCTAACTTTCAATCGAGAGTTAAACAGGGAAGACACGCTCGAGTTCTCTGTGAGAGGAATTTTTGGGAAGTTTTGTGGACTAAGTGGGGAAGATATCTGATCTTCTTAAGTGTTTATGCAACTATGGAAGTATTACAGCTCATATGCGCAGGCAGAGGGGATGGAGAAGATCATATCTCGGCTGACAGTGAAGAATATGGAAAAAAATATTTTCCGAGTAATGGAGAATTATATGGAGTGAATGAGCGAGATTCGATGGGTCTGTTGTCTATAAATAGGTTGCTGGGGTTGAGCAGAGGGGGTGTCGAGAGTTTAGGGAAGTTTTGGAGGCTACAGAATGAAGAACTCACGAGTTGCAGAGCTGCCATTTTTCTGCTGCTGCTGCTGATGAAGAACACCAAGAACACGAAGAACGGACCTGCACCAACAGTCGTTTATCGTGGGTCGTAGGTCTGGGTCTTAGAGCTACAGTAACAATAGCACTTCTTCTGTGTCGTTCATTTTGGACGCTTTCTGTGGGTCGCACATTCACTGTTTTATTATTTCATCTCCATTTTCATCCTTGTAAACACCCTTTGAGCAATAAATAAATATTTTGAGCGTTTTTTTATCATGATGAGCTAAACGCAACACCGGGACGACGGAGGAGGTCGAATTTCATCCATGTGGTAATTTCATTAATTCTTTTATTTATTTTTTGCACAAATTTTAATTGAATTAAGATTTTAAATTAATTACTTGTGATTTCATTTGATGGAGTATGCTTAGTCCTAGGGATTTTTGATATGCCATGCTTAAGAAATACAAGTAATATTTTATAAAATCTATCTTGGCAATAAACTAGAGTTAATATTTGTTTTGTTTTTGAACTATAATTGCTAGAATTAATTTCTGAACCATTTGAAGAAAAAAAAACGGCTGAATCTTTAGTCCCAGTACTCTTGCCCATATTGTTAATATTTTTTGTATATATTTTTATTTTTAAATCTTTACAAGTCCGAGCAACGAACTTCTACTACCACTTTCAACACTATAACAAAATGGCGCCGCCGACGCGGACTTGTATATAGATTTATTTTTATTTTTTTAGGTTTATTTTTTTTTATTATTTGTTCCTTTTTACTTTGTCTTTTTTTTCTTTGATTTAAAGGTTCGAAATGGAGCACTAAGGACTTGGAGAGGAAAAAGCTTAAAGTGAAAAGCGAAAAGAGAAGAAAAAAGGACAATTTTAGGATTTAATTTTTAATTTTTAATTTTTTTAGAGTGTGTGAGGAAAACTGTAATTTTTTATTTATTTATTTTGGAATTTGGACTTTAAACAATTGGACTTTATTTTTTTTAACCCTACGGAAAGGTATTATTAAACAAAAAAAATAAAAAATTATATGAACTGTGTGCAGGGAAGGACGACGATTACTATATCGTCTCGGCCCCTCGGGTTCGTACATGACATAAGAGTCGTGGCCCGAGTCGACTTCAACGGTTCATCTCCCGTCTGGTACGGGAGGTAAGTCCATCGAAACACTCGCGAATCTCCTGTAAGCGAGTTACTGTATTCCTTAAGGTGATCATTGATTGAGGACGAATTTGGACTGTCTTTATTTTCCTAGTAAAGGGCAAGGCCTGGCCTAAACAAGATAAGGGATCGGATTTCATCACCGCTCCCTTCTTGCCCACTTTAGGAGAACAAAACCTAACGCGAACCCAAGCTTTAAAATCTGATTAGAAAAAGACCTATAGGGTATCGAGCTTGTTAGGAAAAATTTTCGAAGGATATTGGTTATTCTTTTAGCATACTTCGAAGTTCATGAAGGTTTCTGTGAGTTGAATGCGTGATTGCGCCGCCTTGTGATAGCGGTGAGGCCTTGGGTATCAAAGCTCCACTGAACTTCCCTCGCCTCAATTCAACTTACTTTGACTCGGATTGATTACAGAGGGGTTTGCTTAAATTGTAACGAATTCCCCTTCGAGAGATAGAAGCAAGTCTAGAAACAATCTAAGTGGAGACATCATGCTTGTTGTTTGCTAGCTTTTATAGGTTTGATTTGGTCGAGTCAGCCTTGTTTGTGATTGTGTAGAATTCCCTTGCAATTAAGAATGTCGAACTGGTATGATAGAATCCAATACAATGATTATTGACCTGAATTTAAATATGAACATCATCCTTTTTATGACCATGTTGGTAATAGTGGTTGGGAACGCCATCCTTTGGAAAGATATGGGTCATACCCTGGTGAGCCCAATTACTATCCACACATGCATCAATCTTACGAGCAAGAAGATTATAGTACTAGTTCTTCGTCTCTAGAGGATACAATCAAACTATTGAAAAATAGTCTTTTTTATGATCCCTATGTTCCTATTCCTCCTTTAGAAGTGTCCCTCAGGGAGTTAACTGAGTCGACACGTAAGTTAGCTGAGATGAATAGTGTAATTATAGACGAAAGAACTATAATAATGAGTGAACTTTCTATAGAGGAATCCCTCAAGCTGATGGCTGAGACGAACGAAAGACTTGCTCGAAATAATCTTAATTTCCAAAATAGTGTTTCCAATTTTATCCTTGATGTAAATAGTGAATATTTGCCTAATTTAGAGGACGAGGTTAGAATAAAAGACACTACTTATTTAGATAAGGTTCAATCATTTTCGTACTATGATGATGAGGATAGCAGTAATGAAGAATCTGAAATATGTAGGCATAGTGATCAGGAGTCTAGTAATCCAATTGAGCTGTATAATGATTATATTATTTCTAGTTCAAATCCAAATAATTTTTATGATTATTCACCTATTCAAAAGGACGAGGATTTGATTAGGGATACCACCAGTTAGACGATGTAGTTTTTCCTTTTGATTACGAAGCCGATAGTGGTTTAGAGGAACGGGTTCATTTCGAAAATACTGTTTTAGAGTCTAGCGACTTAGAAACAATAGTCTTGGAAGAAGAAGATAGACCAGTAGAGATGAGTAAAGATGCACTACCTGATAATAACTTAGAAGAATCTCTTGAATATTTTAAGGACTCTGAAGATACGGAAATTCAAGAAATAATTAGAGGTCTATCTAGAGACACTGAAAACTCTAAGTTTGGGGGTGATTATCACTTCCCTAGTGCCTTACCTTTAACTCTCAGAAAGTCCCTACACTTAGGACTTGATATCTGTGCCTCGGCCATTTTACAAGATTACCTTCATACTCGTTTTCCCGAGCCTAATGATGTCCATGAAGGAGTTCAGTCGTTAGAAACCCATCCTCTGGTTGATGTGGTTTGCCCAGGCTATGATCCCCAGATTGACTTTGTTTTCCCACCAAACAGTTTTCTTCCAACTGTGGGAACGTTTATATTCCAAATGTGTCGAATATTAAGTTATGAGACTAGACCTAAATGCTTTAGGAAATTAGAATCGACACATTTGCTTAAGAATGACCACTACTCTCATTGTGGTCAATTATGTAAGTTAAACCTGATTAACTTATAGGATCCTCAGTTATTTAGGTTATTATTATTTTGTGATTCTAAGTTCTTATTTGAGTTTTTCCAGACTCTAGGACCTAATAATTTGGATCCAACCTATGAGGAAATGCATCTGAGGAAAATATTTTATTTAGCCCCTTTCATAGAACCTGAACCTGAACCGCAATTAACGATAGTTTTCAGGAAACTAGGTAAGGGCATGCTATTCTTGTCCATTTTCTTGGTTCACTGCAGTTTCCTATGGTCAGCTCTGTTTGGTTTTGAAGACCCACAGTTATTTCGACTGTTACTTTATGGTTCGAGTTGACCAATCCTTTTCTAAGTCTGGATGAAGACTTTAAACTTAGCACTTCTTGGGAGGTATCCCATGCTCATGCAACACAGTAATATCTTTCCTTAACACTTTCGCTTCAAATGGTAACAGTTTCTCCTTGTTCATGCTTTTAGTTTCATCTTTAGAACATTGAGGACAATGTTAGATTTAAGTTTGAGGGTATGGGAGAAACTTTTTAGTTGCAATAAATAAACTCCAGAGCCTAGAAATTTATGCGTATTGAGGCAGGCACTAACTAATCTAAGTGGATGGAAGCATGTTGGTTGTAGGAGTTGAGGAACCAATCTGATTAGATGGAAACATCTATAAGAGTCTATTCATAAAAGCACAGAGCTCAGGTGTTAGAAATAACATGATAGTTTCACCATATCTCGTTGAGTCCTTTTCACTTCTATTTTTATTTTTTCTTTTTAAATATGTTTCTAAGTGATTTGGTGGGTCTCACGATTCAAGTTGTTACCAATGCTAGGGTGAATTAGAGTGATTAAGATACCATGAAAAAAAAAAGTTGAAAAAAAAAGAGTTGAAAAAAAAAAAAATTGAGACCAGACCATTTGACCAAAAGGAATAAATTCAATAAAGTCGACCACTGGTACCCTTGTATTTTCCAGTTGTGTTGACCTAGAGTTAGGTTATTGACCACTGGTACCCTTGTATATGCCAGTGTGTTGATATTAGTCAGACTAGTATCTCAATCCATTAGGATAGGTTCATTTTGGCGGAGGCCTTCAGACAGATATGGGAAACGCCGTTCACTTAGTAAACATCAAAACCATCTATGTTTTTCTATATCCATCTTCTTGATCTATCCATATGATTAGTTTGACTCCGAATATGATGTCCATAGTGAAACTATCTGAGTAGAGCTCTGTCACTTATATATGAATTTTAGTATGCTTGAGTGCAAACTCGTGTACATCAATTGGAATTTCACATCAGGGTACTTCCTCTTGTAGTCAATAAGTATGCCAACCAAGGAGATTCTTTAGTGCCTTCCAAGGTTCGTTGTAGATAGTTAGGGTCTGGAGTAAAGGTTTTGTGGGTACACCTCTGGTAAACCCTCCGGAGACAACACTCCGCCACTAGGGCCACCTAGGGGTTCAAATGATTTTCCTTTCTAGAATAAATTTGCTCGAGGACTAGCAAATAATAAGTTTGGGGGTATTTGATAGACGCATTTATGTGTCTATTTTGTTCTCAATGTTCTGTATTGTTAGACTCGATTAAGTACTTATTGTGTTATTTTGTGTTTTTGTAGATGTTTTTAGAGAAATAAGCCTTTGCGGCGAAATGAGCTCGAAAAGTAGTGTTTTACACCCCAGGATAATGTACCAGAGGCACCTCAGAAATGCACCGGAAGCGTCCCAGAAATGTACCGGAGGAACCCAGAAAAATTACTATTTCCACCCTAATTGCTAAAGGGACACCCGTACAGGATTAGGGGGGGACACTTTTCTTCTCATAATTCAAATTTCATTTTTGGCGGGAAAATATATTCTCTCCCTGGCAGATTTTCAAATTGATTTTCGATGGATTTGTGGAGAGACTAAATGGCTGGAATTAATTGGGTCATATCTATTGAGTATAACAAGATTATTCTGAGCGTTGGAATGAGTTAAATTTGGCTAGAATCCGCTAACTTTCAATCGAGAGTTAAACAGGGAAGATACGGTCGAGTTCTCTGTGAGAGGAATTTTTGGGAAGTTTTGTGGACTAAATGGGGAAGATATCTGATCTTCTTAAGTGTTTATGCAACTATGGAAGTATTACAACTCATATGCGCAGGCAGAGGGGATGGAGAAGATCATATCTCGGCTGACAGTGAACAAAATGGAAAAAAATATTTTCCGAGTAATGGAGAATTATATGGAGTGAATGAGCGAGATTCGATGGGTCTGTTGGCTATAAATAGGTTGCTGGGGTTGAGCAGAGGGGGTGTCGAGAGTTTGGGGAAGTTTTGGAGGCTACAGAATGAAGAACTCACGAGTTGCAGAGCTGCCATTTTTCTGCTGCTGCTGCTGATGAAGAACACCAAGAACACGAAGAACGGACCTGCACCAGCAGTCGTTTATCGTGGGTCGTAGGTCTGGGTCTTAGAGCTACAATAACAATAGCACTTCTTCTGTGTCGTTCATTTTGGACGCTTTCTGTGGGTCGCACATTCACTGTTTTATTATTTCATCTCCATTTTCATCCTTGTAAACACCCTTTGACCAATAAATAAATATTTTGAGCGTGTTTTTATCATGATGAGCTAAACCCAACACTGGGACGACGGAGGAGGTCGAATTTCATCCATGTGGTAATTTCATTAATTCTTTTATTTACTTTTTGCACAAATTTTAATTGAATTAAGATTTTAAATTAATTACTTGTGATTTCATTTGATGGAGTATGCTTAGTCCTAGGGATTTTTGATATGCCATGCTTAAGAAATACAAGTAATATTTTATAAAATCTATCTTGGCAATAAACTAGAGTTAATATTTGTTTTGTTTTTGAACTATAATTGCTAGAATTAATTTCTGAACCATTCGAAGAAAAAAAACGGCCGAATCTTTAGTCCCAGTACTCTTGCCCATATTGTTAATATTTTTTGTATATATTTTTATTTTTAAATCTTGACAAGTCCGAGCAACGAACTTTTACTACCACGTTCAACACTATAACACATGGTTGGCATGCCTTGTCGCGGAGATGTGGCTGGCATGGTTTGCCATTGGCACAGTGGTGCGGCAGGCATGGTTGGCATGCCTTAGCGCGGAGATGTGGCTGGCATGGTTGCCATGCCTTGGTGCGGAGATGTGGCTGGCATGGCTTGCCTTTGGCAGAGTGGTGTGGCTGGCATGGTTGGCATGCCTTGGCGCGAAGATGTGGCTGACATGGTTTGCCATTGGCATAGTCGTGCGGCTGGCATGGTTGGCATGCCTTGGCGCGGAGATGTGGCTGGAATGGTTTTCCATTGGCACAGTGGTGCGGCTGGCATGGTTGGCATGCCTTGGCGCGGTAGCATGAGAATTAGGGTTTGGCATAGATGTCGTCGGTCAATGTTAAGGGTTTTGCCGTGGAACATGACACATAAAAAAAAAGGTACCCTGGTAATTCTTACGTAGGCATGTTGATCGATTCAATAAACGTGTTAATGGTCATAGTGACGTCATGTCAGATGTGCGGTTTTACGATTTTAACCCTAAGCTGAAAACCACCATCAACAGTAGTACATAAGATTTCCTTGCAATTGAACAACTCTCTAACTAGTTCGTTTGAAGTTATTTGAACTAGTTATGGTGAAGAAGAACATGGTTGATATGAAATGCTCATATGGCTAACCATTTGGTTCACTATTGTTGAACCGACAAGTGCATACGTTTGGGTACGATTAACAAACCTAGAAGCGCGCATTGTCAAGTGTGTATAACAAGCTAAGTTTTCGATCTAACGGTTGAGAAATATTAGCTTGAATCTAAATCATGTTTTCATCTAACGATGGATATTGATTAATTTGTTACCAAGGTAACCTAATTGCAAACCCTGATTTGAAAGACTATATAAAGGAGACATCTAGTATTGTGCAAAACTAATCCCCACACCTTACGTGTGATACTAGTTTGCATGGTAGAGTCGTTTCTCCTTTAACCTTTGGTTTTCTTCTTCTAAAACCAGGTTAACGACTTAAAGACTTCATTGGGATTGTGAAGCCAGACCGATACTACTTTTATCGTAGTTGTGTGATCTGATCTTGCATCTTCTATCATACAAGTATAATCATATTGATTGGCTTGCGATTGATATCTCCGATAGGCAAGATATAAAAAGTAATCACAAACATCTTCGTCTCATTGTTTGTGATTCCGCAACATCTTGTTTCACTACCATACGATTAAGATTGTTGTGAGGTGATTGATAACTCTAGGCTGTTCTTCGGTAATATAAGACCGGATTATCAATTGGTTCATGTTCACCTTTATTATTATCGAAAGACGGAACAAAACCTTTAGGGTTTATCTTTGGGAGACAGATTGATCATTTGATAGACTTGGTTATGGGAGACAAATTTTTTTATTGTCAAAGTCTGCGATTTTGGGTCGTAGCAACTCTTAGCTGTGGGTGAGATCATCTAAGGGAATCAAGTGCGCAGTATCCTGCTGGAATCAGAGGCGTAGGGAGTACAACTGTACCTTGGATCAGAGGGATACTGATTGGGGTTCAACTACAGTCCAGTCCGAAGTTAGCTTGGAGTAGGCTAGTGTCTGTAGCGGCTTAATACAATGTGTGTTCAATATGGACTAGGTCCCGGGGTTTTTCTGCATTTGCGGTTTCCTCGTTAACAAAATTTCTGGTGTCTGTGTTATTTCAATTTCCGCATTATATTGTTTTATCTTTATAATTGAAATAATACAGGTTGTGCGTTAGATCATCAATTAGAGTAATCCAACCTTTGGTTGTTGATTTTCATTGATTGATCCTTGGATATTGGTCTTTGGTACCATCAAAGTTATTCCTTATGTTTGATTAAAGACTCGCTGATTTCTATTAGCTTGAGTAAATCAAAACAAGAGAGAGATATTAACTCCTTGAGATAATTTTACCTAGATTGAGTCTGACTGTTTAGTTGATTCTCTAGAAAGTATTTCCGAGTTAGTCCATACATATTGCTAAGCGAAATATTGGGTGGTGTTGTTAGACCCCCGCCTTTTCAATTGGTATCAGAGCATGCAAACACGTTTAAGACCTTACAAGTCTGTGTTTGTAGCGATTTGACTCTATGGACAAGAGTACTATCTCTGATAAACGCGTCACCATAAATAAAAGTTCTATCTCGTCTAACTCTATTAAAGAGAAAGGTTCCTCAATCTCGAATACAGATGAATCTGGTGAGACAGACTAACACTGACATGTGTACTTCCGATTACCCTTCAAATGTGAGCCTTTCCATTAATGAACGTGATTCAGCTGAAGAGAGTGAAATGATTCTAAATCTTGTTAGAATCTAAACTGATAGATTCAATCGGTTGAAGAACCATGTCAATGTTCTACTTGGTGTAATAAGAGACTGCAAACCCAAAGGTAATTCTGAAGTTCATTCTTCGTGTACGTCTCTTGAAGATATCCTCAGAAGAGATGCCTTGGAAATTGACCATCGCTTGAGTAAGCTCTCTATTCAAGGATGCTCAAAGCATCTAATACTCCAAGTACTTCTGACACTACTAAAGATGGTTCATGCTCAGAAGTAAAAGAGGAAGCCCCTTCTAGTAAAACAGATGTGCCTGAAGTCACCATCACTCAAGGATGTTGCACATCAAATGAAGGGAATAAATCTTCTAACGATGATATTAAGGCTGTACTATCTAATCATTCTGATGATCAAAAAGTATGTCTTGTCTGTGAGACAAGGAGTTCTGTTAAACGAAAGGGAACTTTTAGGTTAAAGAAAAACTCCTTGGTTCAACTTCAACACACCTTAGATTTAATTCTTAAAGGTGTAATTGACATTCGTATGACTAACCAATTGGTTTTCGTACCTACCCTGTGTATGTTACCAGGAAAGTCAGTTCAATGAGTTCCTCGAACACTCAAGAACAAAACAGACGTCTTAATAAACATCGTCTAAAGGAAGATCATGTCGTGGTGTCTGGAAATAACGCTGCTCCTGTTGAGAAAGGAAGTTCAGAAGAAAGAAGAAAAATTGATGAAATGACAGATAATCTGAAAAAGATAATTGATGGGTATAAAGAATTCGTCAACAGGTTGTCCTCCTCCTCAAAACAAAATTCTTCTGGTAAGAACTCAAACTATGTCTCGTATTTTGATGACAGAAAGTTTTATGATAATTTCTCACATAAAAAGGAGTCCCTCTCTAGATTCAGGAGGAAAAAGAGAATTGACCATAAACACAAATCTCTTGATGAGCTTGTGGCTCATACTTGTGATAATTAATCACAAGGGTTGAAGAGCTTACTCATAAAAACCCTGTTGAGTAAGATGTGTTAATATTCAAGTATACTTTTGGCATTTGCGTCTGTTAAGTTGAGCTATCTTCTTATCGTCCATAGATAAGATTTTTGATTGCAGACTCACTGTGCTTAAAGTATTGTTTGTGTCTAAAGTGTCATTTTGTTTAGGAAGTCCTCTTATGAATCTTGTTTCTTGCTACAACTATACTCAAAATTGCCTTCCCGAGTTATGGAAGTTTTCGAGTCTTTTGTTGCAAAAGTCCCTTTTGGGCTTTACTTTTTTTTGGGGGTCATGTTGTACTCGAACAGATATCCGTGTTCTGGGACGAGTCAACTGTTTAAGAAAACCCTAGAATCCCTTCCCTAAGATACCCTTAAATATCAATCTATTGAGTTACGAAAGTCTCGTACGCATACTCTAGGTTGACTTTTGGGTTGTCAATAATGTCTTTTTCTTCATCTTGCTATGGTGGTTTTGCAAGAGGATTCCTTGACAAAGGTTTTGTTGTTGAGTCCAAGAAGAAAAGAACCCTTGTAGATGAAGATCATCCTAATGCTTCGTGTTATTTTGCCTATGTTCATGAGGATGCTGAAAAGGATGATATGATTTCTGCTGAAGTTGTTCATGACTTTCTTAAGTACTTTGGGGAAGCAAAACCAGAGCTCATTGTGACTCTGAAAAATCTTGATGCATTGAAAACTGAGTTGGAAAAGGTTACTATTGACCTTGGTCTCATAAAATCTTACATCAATGATCTTCGCAAAGAGAATCACCTCTCCGATGTTGCAATTAATCTTGTTGATCACAAGCTCAAAGACCCTTTGTCTCATGAGGATTCTGAACCGTCCATATGATCCTAGTTCGTATTCGGGATAGCACTGGAGTATGTTTTTCTTTAGCTTGTTTTATTTATGTTTCCTAGTATGTCTTCTTTTTGGCTTAGTTGGAAGAATAACTAGTGCTTTGAATAGCAATAATTGTGACCACACATAGCTATTATTTTCATCTTCTTGATCTTTTTTAGGTTTATTTGGTTTAAATTCTAAAAATATTTGGAGGATGATGTTTTTGCAGTATTAATCTTTATGATTTGTTATATTGCAATTTGTTATGGGATTGGTGTTTACGTCCGTGAATTATATTTGTCCCGTACTTTGTCAAAAGTAAAGTCATCCGTGGTCGGTATTCACGTACTGGTAAAAGAATGAATGGACTTTTGACAAATACAAAAGTTAATCCTATATTGTCAATTATTTGATGGAAGATAGGTTAAAATCTTTTGTTTTCAAGGATTATGTATATTAATTTTCGTTATGAAAATATTGATTGAAGATATAATGAATCCTTGTGTATTCCGCAGTATTGATCATCCCTGATCCATATTCTTATGTATTACTGTGAGGCTCCAGAATGTATCTTATGTTGAGAACTATACAACCAAGTTCATTTATTAGCTTAGTTGGTGTTCCGTGAGATATGTTATGTCGAGCATATTAAACTAAATTAATCATCTTGTTTGATTATTTAGTTATTGCTCCGTAAGTATTCTTATATTGAGCAAAACAAATGACAATTAAATTGGTTACATTTGTAATTAGTTTGGTTGTGTATTCCAATTAGATTAATTATAGGTTCTCTTGTAATTAATCTAGTTGATTATTTTCATGTCTCCATAAGTTCTCTTATGTTGAGCATAATCAATTTAATTGATCACTTTTTGTGTTTAATTTGGTTGCGTATTCCGATTAAATTAATCATGGGTTTACTTGTGATTAATTTGATTGAGTTTTTGGATATAGAAAATCATTCTCATGGTTTTTGGTGTCCAATAAAAATCCTTCTTTTCTTTTGAAATTAAGGTCGCTCTTGTTGTTCTTTCGGGAATGACATCAAATGGGGGAGAATTCTTTTGAACTTGTGCTTAATGGTCATATCTTGAGGGGTGTGCGACTGTGGAATTTTAGAGGGGTTATCTTGTATCTTTAAAACTCCTTGATGAATGCATTTAGCTTCGGCTTTATGATTGCATCTAAATTAGTTGGTATGTATTTTTTCCTTTTATCATGAAATGTCTCTCTCGAAAATTTCATTATGATCCCGTTCTTGTACCTTTGCCAATTTTATTGACAAAAAGGGGGGGGGGGATTAATATGTAGTTCACACTACAAATACATATGGTTTTAGGATCATTGTGTAAGGGGGAGTGGTTTCCATGTGAGATGGAGTATTGAATAAGGAGGAGTGATACATATCATCGTAGTATTATTGTTGAAGTTGCGATACAATTGGACTTTGACACTGTGTAATAATACTATGACACTGTATAACAATGATCGAGACCGATGCTTTCTCATTGTTATAGCTACGGATCTTCAACAACGGTGATGCTAAACTTACAACCTTTTGGATCATTGGAGTACTTGAAAGTGACAAAGATTTCGAGGAATGTTGAAGATTAGACATGTGTAATAGGAGCTACTAAAGTTTCTTTATCTTTTTTTTATTCCATATGTATTGATAGTTTTATCACTAAAATTGACAAAGGGGGAGATTGTTAGAGCATTGCTCGGTCGAACTCGCATGCGTTTCTATCTCAAGCATGTTTGTTAATGTTAGTGATCAAAACTATAAGTCTTGATTTCTAGTCTATTATAGATAAGTCTCGGACTAGGATAGAAAGCGTAGTTGAACTCAAGGACTTCATGGCGATTCATCATACAAGTAGAATAACTATTCAAGGAACCGGTGGAACTTCTCGACAAAAAGGTATGTGAAGACTTGAACTTATCTATCACTCAAAAGTCTATCTACTCTATCTCCTACTCTTTGAGATAAGAAGTCGTATGATATATATATAGACTTGGATTATACACATTTGGTATTTCGAGACGAGTATACCCCGCCTATATATATCTCGAAATATGTGTTGGTAAGCTTTTCACTTCGATCAAGTTTATCTTTACCATGTGACGAAAGTCATAATATGTTTCAATCATCTAGAAAATTGCTTTGACGAGAAATGGTGTAACAACTATATAACGTCCTCTAAGAATGTTTCAATGATTGGAATGAGAGTTTAGATTACACAACCAATGGTGGACATAAGCATTATTGTGGAAACACATTTATGTATAATTCTTATTCCTTGAACCAAAGTTTGCGAACTTTGTTGATCAAGAGAACCGGAAGAATGGCGTGAGCCAAGGCCGCGAACTGTCGAAATTCTCAAACCCGAGAATTTCTGATGGAGTTGAAAAACTACTTGCGTGAAGCTAAGTCCGCGAACTCAGTTCGCGAACCCAGTCTGCGAACCCGCGAAGTTCTCAAACCCGAGAATTTCTGCTGGAGTTTGTAAACTCTGCCCGGTAACTTAAGTCTGTGAACCTAGTCTGCGAACTTGAGAAGGTTATATATCTAAAGATGATTTCTGAACTTAAACTTAAAAATACTAAGGAATGCAGTTTGCAAACCGTGCCTATAAAAGTTCATGAACCGATTCAAATAAATCAAATCATCTTTGCTTCAATTGTGTCTTGTGTAGTACATAAGATTTCCTTGCAATTGAACAACTCTCTAACTAGTTCATTTGAAGTCATTTGAACTAGTTATGGTGAAGAAGAACATGGTTGATATGAAATGCTCATATGGATAACCATTTGGTTAACTATTGTTGAACCAACAAGTGCATACGTTTCGGTGGGGTTAACAAATCTAGAAGCGTGCATTTTAAAGTGTGTATAACAAGCTAAGTTTTCGATCTAACGGTTGAAAAATATTAGCTTGAATCTAAATCAGTTTTTCATCTAACGGTGGATATTGATTCCTTTTTTTACCAAGGTAACCTAATTGCAAACCATGATTTGAAAGACTATATAAAGGAGACATCTAGTATTGTGCAAAACTAATCCTCACACCTTACGTGTGATACTAGTTTGCGTGCTAGAGTCGTTTCTCCTTTAACCTTTGGTTTTCTTCTTATAAAACCAGTTTAACGACTTAAAGAATTCATTGGGATTGTGAAGACAGACCGATACTACTTTTATCGTAGTTGTGTGATCTTATCTTGCATATTCTATGTACGAGTACAATCAGATTGATTGGCTTGAGATTGATATCTCCGCTAGGCAAGATATAAAAAGTAATCACAAACATCTTCGTCTCATTGTTTGTGATTCCGCAACATCTTGTTTCGCTACCATATGATTAAGATTGTTGTGAGGTGATTGATAACTCTAAGATGTTCTTCGGGAATATAAGACCGGATTATCAATTGGTTCCTGTTCACCTTGATTGTTATCAAAAGACGGAACAAAACCTTTAGGGTTTATCTGTGGGAGACAAATTGATCCTTTGATAGACTTGTCTGTGGGAGACAGATTTTTTTATTGTCAAAGCCTGCGATTTTGGGTCGTAGAAACTCTTAGCTGTGGGTGAGATCAGCTAAGGGAATCAAGTGCGCAATATCCTGCTGGGATCAGAGGCGTAGGGAGTACAACTGTACCTTGGATCAGTGGGAGACTGATTGTGGTTCAACTACAGTCCAGTCCGAAGTTAGCTTGGAGTAGGATAGTGTCTGTAGCGGCTTAATACAGTGTGTGTTCAATATGGACTAGGTCCCGGGGTTTTTCTGCATTTGCGGTTTCCTCGTTAACAAAATTTCTGGTGTCTGTGTTATTTCTATTTCCGCATTATATTGTTTTATCTTTATAGTTGAAATAATACATGATGTGCGTTAGATCATCAATTAGAGTAATCCAACCTTTGGTTGTTGATTGTCATTGATTGATCCTTGGATATTGGTCTTTTGTACCATCCAAGTTATTCCTTGTGTTTGATTAAAGACTCGCTGATTTCTATTAGCTTGAGTAAATAAAAACAAGAGAGAGATATTAACTCCTTGAGATACTTTTACCTAGATTGAGTTTGTCTGTCTAGTTGATTCTGTAGAAAGTATTTTGGAGTTAGTCCATACAGATTCCTAAGCGTAATATTGGGTGGTGTTGTTAGACCCCCGCTTTTTCAGTATTAAATCTAAAAGACCGTACACATTATTACTTGAACCAGTAGTATAGGGAAGTGCATGACTTTTGGTTGATAACATGAACAGAAAATTATAGAAGATAAATGTGAATCAATAACCTCATCCATAAAAGATAGAATATGCTTGAGAGTCTGGTGTGTTGGATGACCAAGCTTGTTGTGCCAATTTGCTGATGAAGAATTTTTATTTCAGAGGATAATACTTGTTTGATTTGAGTAGTTGTGAACTCCATGTGATACAAACCATCTCTAACAGGACCATGAAGTAGTACTTTGTGGGTAACCATATCCTTAATAAGAAATTTATCAGAATAAAATTCAAAGTAGCAATTATTTTCCTTAGTAAATTGAAGAAGAAATATTAAATTCTTGGTAATAGATGAAACATGAAGTACATTAGAAATAGTGAACTTAACATAATCATTATATAATGTAGAAGAGCCAACATGAATAATGTGAAAATCTGAGCCATTGTCAACTCTCACTGATCAGAACCTTGACATTCAAAGTGAAAATTGAGATTTGATAAGTCTGAAGTGATATGATGTGTTGCTCTGGAGTCAGGTACCCCGCCAGAAGAAGAACTAGCAGAATCCTCATTATAGATAACAAATGCTTCAGGTTCAGGACACCAAAAGTCCTTAAATTCGTCACCATATAAATTATGATAGGCTTGCACCATTGAGCTGTCACTAGGTGTGAATCAGTATCTACATTCAGTAGTTGAGTGACCTGGTTTCTTACAAATCTGGCATTCAATATAGTAGTTATATCTAGTAGGAGGATGAAAGTTGTTTAGTCCACCTGATCGACCAAATCGAGCACCTGTAAAATTTCCACCTCCTATAAAACCTCCTCTAAATCTACCAGCATTTCTATTTCCTCTAAATCCAGAATTACCAAATATTCCTAAATTACCACAAGTAGGAGAGTTATACCAATTTTGAGACCCATAATGAGAAGGATATGATGTACCTGAGTAGTTAGGATATCACAATTCAACCTGCTACACTGATACTTATAAAAATCCAAATTGGAAAGTTGCAATGGATGAAGAGATTGATGCTTTATTGCAGAATGACACTTGGAAGTTAGTATTTGTTGTTTCATGACAAAATGTCATTGGTTGAAAATGGATATTTAGAATCAATAGAAGAGCTGATGGTTCTATATAGAGAAATAAATTTAGATTAGTTTCGAAAGGCTATATAACCAAGTGGAAGGAATTGATTATCAAGATATATTCAATCCCGTATTTAATCCTACAACTGTAAGACTCATTCTCTCAATTTCTCTCCACAAGAAATGGCGGATCAGACAACTAAGATGTGACGAATGCTTTCTTGCATGGTCATTTATCTGAAGATGTCTATATGGTTCATCCACGAGGTTACTCTGATAACATGCTTCCTAATGATGTGTGTAAACTTCAGAGATCTCTATATAGTTTAAAACAAGCATCAAGGGCTCGATTTGAGAGATTGAGTTAGTTTGTAATTGATAAAGGTTTTGTCTCTTCAAAATCTGATGCTTCTCTCTTCTACAGAGTCAACAATACAACTACACTTTACATTTTAATCTATGTTAGTGGCATTTTGGTCACGTGAAGCTCTTAATCTGACATTGATTACTTGATTGTTATCCTAAACAGGGAGTTTGCCATAAATGATTTAGGTGAGTTGTATTTTTTCTTGGGTATTCAAGCTCAAAGGAGTTCTGCAAGTGTTTCATGGTCTCAAGAACATTATGTCACTAATTTGCTGGTTAAACTAAACTGAATGCTGCTAAGAGTTCTGCTACTCCCATAGCCTCAACTACTTTTGATATTATTTCTACTCCTTCTGAAGATCTTGTTCTTTATAGTAGTACTGTTTGTTCTCTTCAGTATACAACAATAATTCGACTTGACATTGCTTATGCTGTTAATAGAGCTTGTCAAGACATGCAAAATCCTACTAATGCAGATTGGTCAGCTATCAAAAGGATAATAAGATATTTACAGGGTACAGTTTCCTATGGATTACAGTTTAAAAGATTACTCTTTCTTCAGTTGCAGGCATATTCAGATGCTGATTGGGCTGGTGCCATGACTTACAAGCGCTCAACAAGTGGAATGATTTTTCTTGGTCCAAATCTCATTTCCTGGTGTTCTAGAAAAGAGAAGACTGTTTCTATATCTAGTACAGAGGTAGAATATCATGCATTAACAGATGCAACATATGAATTAATTAGTTTGGGTCCAGTCTTTGCTTAATGAACTGCATTTCACAACTCCAAAAGTGCCAGTTTTATGGTGTGAGAGAAAGTCTTATGGTGGAATCCAAACTATTCCAAGTGTGGAAAAACCATGGAATGTCAAGTTTAGTGGCATCCAAGTTGGGGTCTTCCACAGAAAATCCAAGCAAGGTTCCACGGTTTCGTGGAAGGGTTCGTGGAAAATCCATCTGAATGCCAATAAGAATAGCGTTAAACGCAATTAAGAATTGCGTTTTTTTTATCGGTAGATTTAAAATGAGTTGTTGAAATCTAACGGCTGAAAAAAAAGCTACATTCTTAATTGCGTTTTTTTAGTTCCATTAAGAATAGGTTTTCTACTATTCCACCATCACACTTGCGCTTCCATCCACAGTTCCAAATGCTGAGGTGGCGTGGAAGATGGAAGATGGATGGATTCCACCATAAGACTTGCTCTGACAACATGCGAGCCACTTACTTAACAACAAATCTTGTTTTCCATATCAGAATGAAACATACCGAAATTGCATTTCGTCATGTCAGAGAATTGGTTGTTTCAAAAGCATTGTGCAATTACTCTCCACTTAGGATCAAATAACAGATAGCTTCACCAAAGAATTATCCGGTACTCGCTTCTATGTACTCAAGTTCAAACTTAGTGTCTCTGGTCCTTCATAGACCCTGCTCTTGAGGGAAGTGTTAGGAAACATATATGAATATGTGTGAAATGTGCGTAAGAGTTATACATTCATGTGGGAGTGTTAGGAAACATATATGAGTATGTGTGAAATGTGCGTAAGAGTTATACATTCATGTGCGTAGTACGTGTGGTAACTGTCAGGTGATAGTTAATGTGTACGCTAATCACTGGGTATGATAGTCACCGGGATCGAGTGTTTTAAATAGTCTGAAAAATTGCTTTTGTCTGTAACAAGAAATTACAATTTAGAATGAAATGAAATCAATAGAATGTCCAGCGATTTCATTTCTTCTTCACAATATATTTTGTCAAAATTAAACATTTAGAACCTATACACTATACAGTATATAATACTAACAAAGATGACTTTGTGCTTCTTAAAGAAAAAAATAATGATGACTTTTGTTGAAGTCTAAGCAGGCCAGGTCGAAGTCGTGAGCAGTGAGCTAGGCCCCGACCATTCATTCGGACTGAAAGCTAAACTTGACTTATATTCCATTGACGACCCATTCACCCGCAAATCCACGTGTTGGTGCTGTCTTGCAAGTACAGAAAATTCCATCTAAACCATACTCGCGATTTGAGGGCAGTAAGTTGTAGCAACTTTGACAAGGGAAGGGAGGAAAACAATCTTTCTCGACTAGCAAAAGCAAGGTATAATGCAAGCATACTTGCACTGGTCCATACTACCAATGCAAGTGCAACCCTTTTGACAAGCTCGGTGGGATAGGATGCTAGCAGCTAGCCAACACCTATATGAGAAGGCTCAGCTCAACCAACCAACCAACAAAATAACCCTCTTTCTTAGTGCAATCTTATTTTTTCTTATAACAAAAAAAGATCAGTGAGACTAAAACCGGTGAAAATTCAAGACCTTTGAGCAGAAACCAACTTATAGTAGTGAGTGACTGCTTTGCATAAACCATATATAATGAGTAGAGACCAAGTCATTTTCTGGGACAGTTCCATGTAAATTTCATCTCGAGCCTTGATTAGCCACCACCACATTATCTGGATCGTCTCCGATCAGAAATAGTCTGGAGTAATCTTACCTAATTCTAAAAGTTGACTTGATGATTAAAAGACCAGAAATCATGGCTGAATGTCAACAGGATCTTGATTTTGTCTAAAGAATCTGCAAAAATCAGCACTCGAACACTCTAGCTTTGGGTTACACTACAATGCGTTATAATTGTTGACCATTGTAGGATTGAGATCAATAACACAGTCGATTGTTAACTGCAACTTGGGGGGGACAACATCCTGTGACCAGTAGATTTTAATCTTCTATAGGACCTAAGACCATCTCCAGTGAGAATTATATACCACATTTCCATGCCCCGATTCAGAGTTTCTGTAGAAGACGCTATATTGATATGCGATCTTTGGTTTATATGTATCCATTTGTATCAGTCTATATCACCGTTGTATCCCATCCCATGTCAATGCCATGATCCAATGATTTTGAATAGATTGTAATTTTGTTTATCAATTTTCATTACTGAAAACAATGAGAGGGTATGAAGGAGCCATTTGGCAGTGTGTCCAAAGATTGTAGTATCATTTTAGTTATGGTGATGCGATGGGTTTTAATGTAGTTGAAAATATTCATGCCAATAATGGACCATTCTCCGTCCTGTCAAAGTCTCATGTTCATTGCGCATTTAATTTCTGGCCCTACACGTTTTCTAGGATTTTAAGTTCAGCTATAAGAAGATATTTTGTTCATCTTAACCAGAGATTTAACCACGAGACAACGTGAACAAAATTCAGGCACATATACTACATCGTTCATTTCACGTAAAACTTGTCAAGTTACATCGTTTCGTTGATTATACCATTTAATCTATGTCATTTCCACATAAAACTTGTCAAATTACTCTTGCGAAGTGCAAGAGTGCTTTTTTTCCTTCGCGCGCAAATCTACGGGTAGATGTGTCATTAATTAACTTTACATGAGATTGTTACGACCACTTACTAAACCACCGTTCATTTCACATAAAGATCGACAACTTAGGGGGAATTTGTTAACTATCTCTAACGGCATCGACATTTCACGCCCTTCATTGATTTTGAAACTGGCTAGTAGAATACATATGTAAACCAATGTAAATGGAGACTGAGAAAATAAAATAAAGGGCATAAGATGACTGATCCCCGAACCTCTTTTGGGCCTATTCCCATGTGTATGTCAAAAAAAATGTTGCTTGGTTTACAGGTGGTATGGCGAATCAATTGTGCCACTATGGGAAATCCAATAAGCGATATATATTCTAGCGAACGATATTATGAATAGCATTGGCGATAAAGAGTTTATCGCTGGCGTTATACATTATATCGAGCGATATAAAAAGTATCACTGGCGATATTAATTATATCGACAACTGGATGTTTTGCAACGGCTATTTCCCCCCTAATGGTTCCTATATATACACCCTCGTATTTCTCCAAGGTACTCACACCTACTTCAACCTATATTTCATTAATTTCTCTATCTCTACACTCATATTAAATTTCAATGGCGAGATCCAATGAAGAGAGGAATATTATTATGAATCGGTTTAGATTACAACAAGAAATACATCGAAGGAGGTTGCAAGAACTTGTCGATGAGGAAGCTGAAGATAATAAACTCATCGACATTTTGATGCTAGTACATACGAGTCAAATACCTAGAGTTCCAGAGCCACAAGAAGTATTCTCAAGAAGGTATATGTATCGAGGGAGAGAATTTTACCATCAGAAGATGATGCACGATTATTTTCTTCCCAATTGTGTGCACTCTGAGATTTCCAAGGTCGATTCCGTATGCCTCGACATCTGGTGATAAAGATTATTGAAGAGTTTTGTCGGGTAGAACCTCAATTTAATTATCAGTTTGATGCACTGAATATTATAGGTCATAGTCCTGAACAAAAAGTTACTTCGGCTTTAAGGATTCTGGGTTATCAGCGGATGCGAACGATGAGTATATTCATATGGGTAAAATAACTTCATTCACTTACCTTTCATTATTTTGTGAAGTAATTATTAATCATTTTGGTCCAACATATTTGCGAAAACCAACCAAGGAAGATGTTAGACAAATATTGAGGGAGAATGAGGAAAGGGGATTCCCAGGAATGCTAGGTAGTCTCGATTGTATGCATTGGGTATGACAAGGATGCCTTGTTTATTGGGCCGGTCAATATAAAGGTCATTATCAAACTCATCATCAGTTCCATCATCATTATCATCATCACCATTGTTGTTAGTAAATCCAGCTTGTTGTTCAATCTGTGCTTGAATTTTGTCAAATTCAATTTGTCACACATGTTTTTGATGGGCGTTCATAATTTAAGTGTTAGCTTGAAGGGTGTTATGCTTATCATAGTCAAACCAAAAAATTTCTTGAGAAAGATAACTTTTTTTACTCTTCCTGTTTTGAAATTTCCTATCAACTGCTCTTTGCTTCTCGACGGTCTTTTGATGTTCCATAAACTCCGCCATGTTAAATCCACCGGAACTCCATCCTTCTTGAGCTAATTTTATAGCTAATCTTGCATTGTTCCTCCCTGGCAATTTTCTCTTACCATCATTATCATAATTATTAAAAACTAAGTTACCTTTTGGGTTTCTTGCAGTATCTGGTGAAGAATTTGAATTTGGTGTTGAGGGAGAAGAATTATATGGTGACCTTTCAGGTACTTGTTGATTAGTTATTAAGAAATCTGGATTATATTTGTTCAACACCTTCAAAATATGATAACAACTTTCGAAAGCGAACTGTTTACCATGTTTTCGCTGCCAATCTAAATGAACCTTTGTTTCAAAATCAACATCGTTCTGACCACTTTCCATGCCTGCTCTCTTGGCTTGCATTATCAATGCAACATAAGCGGCTACTTCTCTGTTGATTACAATGAAGTGTTCTGCCAATCCTTTTGCATCACGAGAATTGATGTTCATAGTTTGTTCTTCATATTTCAAAAATATATTATCCCACAGGGTGTTACCATGTCGTTGTGCACCATCGATATAATCTTGGGTAAAATAAATATAATTATGACAAATGCATCCATCCTCTATCAGGGTGTATTTTGCACCACGGACTTTGGTTTTTCTAGCTTTGCCTTTGTCTTGACTTTGAGATTGTGAATCCATATTACAAGAAATGAAAAGAATTGTAGAGAAGGTGTGATTGTTTTATATTTGAAGAAGAAGATTGAGAACTTCTAGAGAGATTTAGAAATTCTGGTGTGAGTTGAAATTAGGTATTTATAGGGGGGGGGGAATAGTATCCGTTGGATGAGATCTGATAAATGATGATCAGAGAAGCGAGCGATAGCTTGACTGGCGCTGGCGACCTAGAGACCAGCGAGCGCTGGACTCTCTATCGCTCGCTGGAAAGTCTGTCATGTATGCCTATATGTTATAACTGACATATAAGCATATGAGTTTGGCAGTTTGGCATACCCATAGTGGGTACATATATGCCAAAAATCAGTGTTTGACATATGCATAAGAATAAGCCTTACATAGGGGACCAAAACCCTAAAATTTCTTAATCTTTTTACATGAGTTTCGAATTAGGAAAATGTGATGGATAAGATAGACAACTTGAAAAAGCGGGGGTCTAACAACCACACCCAATATTTTGCTTAGCAATCTGTATGGACAAACTCCAATATACTTTCTAGAGAATCAACTAGACAGTCAGACTCAATCTAGATAAAAGTATATCAAAGAGTTAATATCTCAATCTCTCGATTTGATCTATACTCAAGCAAATAGAAATCTGCTAGTCTTTATCAAATACTAGAGAGATAACTTGGATGGTACCAAATCCAATATCAAATTGTCAATCAATTTAAATCAACAACCAAAGGTTGAATATTCTAATTGATTGAACCTAACGCACAATCTGCGATATTTCAATTATAAAGATAAACAATATAATGCGGAAATAAAAATAGCACAGACACCAGAAGTTTTGTTAACGAGGAAACTGCAAATACAGAAAAACCCCGGGACTTAGTCCAGATTGAACACACACTGTATTATGCCGCAGGCACTAGCCTACTTCAAACTAACTTCGGTCTGGACAGTAGTTGAACCCCGATCAATCTCACACTGATCCAAGGTACAGTTGCGCTCCTTATGTCTCTGATCCCAACAGGATACTGCGCACTTGATTCCCTTAGCTGATCTCACCCACAACTAAGAGTTGCTACGACCCAAAATCGAAGACTTTAATAAACAAATCTGTATCACACAGAAAAGTTTATATTAATAGATAAATCTGTCTCCCACATAAATACCTACGAGTTTTTGTTCCATATTTTGATAAATCAAGGTGAACATGAACCAATTGGTAAACCAGACTTATATTCCCGAAGAACAACTTACAATAATCTTAATCGACGCGACGAAAAAATATATTGTAGAATCGCATACGATAAGACGAAGATGTTTGTGATTACTTTTATATCTTGTGTATCGGAGATATTAATCTCAAGCCAATCTTTGCGATTGTACTCGTACGATAGAATACGCAAGATCATATTACACAACTACGAGAAAGTAGTATCGGTCTAGCTTTACAATCCCGATGAAGTCTTTAAGTCGTTAACCTGGTTTATAAGAAGAAACCAAACATTAAAGGAGAATCGACTCTAGCTATGCAACTAGTATCACACAGAAGGTGTGTGGATTAGGTTTCCCAGTTGCTAGAGTTCTCCCTTATATAGTCTTTCAAATCAGGATTTGCAATCAATGTTAGCTTGGTAACAAAGCATTCAATATTCACCGTTATATGAAATCCTGATTTAGATTCAAGCTAATATCTTTCAACCGTTAGATCTAAAAACCTAGCTTGTTACACACAAATGAAATGTACGATTTTAGGTTTGTGTAACCATACCCAAACATGTACATTTGTTGGTTCAACAGTAGTTAACCAAATGGTTAGCCATATAAGTACTTTCATATCAACCAATCTCTTCTTCACCATAACTAGTTCAAATGACTCAAATGAACTAGTTAGAGAGTTGTTCAATTGCAAGGAAATCTTATGTAACTACACAAGACACAATGGAAGCAAAAACGATTTGATTCACTCGAATTGGTTTATGAACTTTATAGCCACGGTTTGCAAACTTTCATTCCTTAGTTTATATAAACATGAGTTCACAAACAATCGTCTTTAGATATAACCTAACTGAAGTTCGCGGACTGGGTTCGCGGACTTAAGTTCCCGGAAAGAGTTCTCAAACTTCAGCAGATTTTCTCGGGTAGAGAAATTCCGCCAGTTCGCTGACTGGGTTCATGGACTGAGTTCGTGGACTGAGTTCACAGCTCTTGTTCCGGTTTTCTTGATCAACAAAATTCGCAAACTTCGGTTCAAGGAATGAGGACTTATACATATATGTGTTTCCAAAACAATGCATATATCCAACAATTGTTATATAATCTAAACTCTCATTTCAATCATTGAAACATTCTTCTATAATGTTATAATAGTCGTTAGACATAAAGAATCGACTATCGTCATCAAAACCATTTTCAAAGTGATTGAAACATAACATGACTTTCGTCACTAGGTAAAGATAAGTTTGGCAAAAGAGAAAGCTTACAAACACATATTTCAAGAAATAGATAGGCGAGATAAACTCGGCTCTAAATACCAAATGTGTATAATCAAAGTCTATATAGCACAACGACTTTTGTCTCAAGATAGGAGATAGAGTAGATAGAATTTTGAGTGATAAATAAGTTCAAGTCTCCACATACCTTTTAGTCGATGAAGATCCACCAGTTCCTTGAGCAGTCCTTCGTCTTGTATGATGATCGCCATGGAGTTTTTGATCTCAACTACACTTTCTATCCTAGTCCGAGACATTAGTTATAGTAGACTATAAATCAATACTTATAGTTTTGATCACTAACATTGAAAAACATGCTTGAGATAGCAACGCATGCGAGGTCGACCGAGAAATGCTCTAACAATCTCCCTCTTCGTTAATTTTAGTGATAAAACTATTAATACATATGGAATACAAAAATAAATACATAAACTTTTGTAGATCCTATTCCACATGCCTAATCTTCAACATTACTCGAAATCCTTGTCACTTCCAAGTATTCCAATGATCCCAAAGGTTGTAAGTTCAGCATCATCGTTGTTGAAAATCGTATCTATAACAATGAGAAAACAAAGCTCTCGATCATTGTTATACAGTGTCATAGTATCATTACATAGTATCAAAGTTCAATTGTATCATAACTTTGACAAAAATACTATGGTGATATTATAAGAAGAAACCAAAGGTTAAAGGAGAATCGACTCTAGCTATGCAACTAGTATCACACAGAAGGTGTGGGGATTAGGTTTCCCAGTTGCTAGAGTTCTCCCTTATATAGTCTTTCAAATCAGGGTTTGCAATCAATGTTAGCTTGGTAATAAAGCATTCAATATTCACCGTTAGATGAAAACCTGATTTAGATTCAAGCTAATATCTTTCAACCGTTAGATCTAAAAACCTAGTTTGTTACACACAAATGAAATGTACGATTTTAGGTTTGTGTAACCGTACCCAAACATGTACATTTGTTGGTTCAACAGTAGTTAACCAAATGGTTAGCCATATGAGTACTTTCATATCAACCAATCTCTTCTTCACCATAACTAGTTCAAATGACTCAAATGAACTAGTTAGAGAGTTGTTCAATTGCAAGGAAATCTTATGTAACTACACAAGAAACAATTGAAGCAAAAACGATTTGATTCACTCGAATTGGTTTATGAACTTTATAGCCACGGTTTGAAAACTTTCATTCCTTAGTTTATATAAACATGAGATCACAAACGATCGTCTTTAGATATAACCTAACTCAAGTTCGCGGACTGGGTTCGTTGACTTAAGTTCCTGGAAGGAGTTCTCAAACTCCAGCAGATTTTTTCGGGTCGAGAACTTCCGCCAGTTGGCTGACTGGGTTCGTGGACTCAGTTCACAGCTCTTCTTCCGGTTTTCTTGATCAACAAAGTTCGCAAACTTCGGTTCAAGGAATGAGGATTTATACATATGTGTGTTTCTACAACAATGCTTATATCCAACAGTGGTTATATAATCTAAACTCTCATTTCAATCATTGAAACATTCTTCTATAATGTTATAATAGTCGTTAGACATAAAGAATCGACTATCGTCATCAAATCCATTTTCAAAGTGATTGAAACATAACATGACTTTCGTCACTAGGTAAAGATAAGTTTGGCAAAAGAGAAAGCTTACAAACACATATTTCAAGAAATAGATAGGCGAGATAAACTCGGCTTTAAATAGCAAATGTGTATAATCAAAGTCTATATAGCACAACGACTTTTGTTTCAAGATAGGAGATAGAGTAGATAGACTTTTGAATGATAAATAAGTTCAAGTCTCCACATACCTTTTAGTCGATGATGATCCACCAGTTCCTTGAGTAGTCCTTCGTCTTGTATGATGATCGCCATGGAGTTTTTGAGCTCAACTACACTTTCTATCCTAATCCGAGACATTAGCTATAGTAGACTAGAAATCAATACTTATAGTTTTGATCACTAACATTGACAAACATGCTTGAGATAGCAACGCATGCGAGGTCGACCGAGCAATGCTCTAAAAATCTCCCTCTTTGTCAATTTTAGTGATAAAACTATTAATACATATGGAATACAAAAAATAAATACATAAACTTTTGTAGATCCTATTCCACATGCCTAATCTTGAACATTACTCGAAATCCTCGTCACTTCCAAGTATTCCAATGATCCAAAAGGTTGTAAGTTCAGCATCATCGTTGTTGAAAATCCGTAGCTATAACAATGAGAAAACAAAGTTCTCGATCATTGTTATACAGTGTCATAGTATCATTACATAGTATCAAAGTTCAATTGTATCACAACTTTGACAAAAATACTATGGTGATATTATCACCCCCCTCCCCCCCCCCACCCCTTGTCAATACTCCATCTCACATGGAAACCACTCCCCCTTACATAATGATCCGAAAACCATATGTATTTGTAGTGTGAACTACATATTAATTTTCCTCCTTTTTGTCAATAAAACTGGCAAAGGTACAAGAACGGGATCCTAATGAAATTTCCATAAGAGACATTTCATGACCAAAGGAAGCACATATCAACTTGTTTAGATGCAATCATAAAGATGAAGCTAAATGCTTTCATCAAGGAGTTTATAAAGATACAAGATAACCCCTATAATATTCCACAGCCGCACTCTCCACAATAATTTTGCAATTAAGCACAGGATCAAAAGAACTCTCCCCCATTTTATCTCATTCCCTAAAGAACAACAAGAGCGACCTTAATTTTGAAAGTAAAGAAGGATTTCTTTGGACATAAAAAATCACATACGAGTATGAATTTGAATCCAAAAATACTCAATTAAATTAACCAAAAGAGAACATATGATTAATTTAATCGGAAATGCTCAACATAAGTGAACTTATGGAGACTAAAAAAATGCTCAATTAGATTAACCACAAGAGAACCCCTAATTAATCTAATCGGAATACACAACCAAATTAACCACAAAAAGTGATGATTTTGATTGGATATGCTCGACATAAGAGAACTTACGGAGCAACAACTAAATTGACCACACAAGTATGATCAATTCAATTGGTCATGCTCAATCTTTAAGGATTCTCACGGAGCAACAACTAAGTTAATCATAAAAATATAATCAACTCAGTCGATAGTGCTCAGTATAAGAAAACTTACGGAGCCTCACCGTAATACATAAAAGATTATGGATCACGGAAGATCAATACTGCGGAATACACAAGGATTCATTCTATTTTTCATCACTATTCGCATAATGACATTCAATAGAAAAGATTTTAACCTATCTTCCATCAATAATTAACATAATAGGCTTAACTTTTGTATTGTCAAAAATTCATTCATTCTATTATCAATAATTGCATATCGACTTACGAAAGACTTAAATTTTGACAGTGTATGGGATAAACATAGTTCACGGACGCAAACACACATATCCCATAATACATTGCAATATATAAAACCATAAAGATTAATACTGCAAATTTTTTTTTAGAATTTAAACAAATAAACCTAAAAACACGAAGATGAAAACGTTGGACATAGCTATGTGTAATCACAATAATGGTTATTCCAAACTCTAGTTATTCTTCTAAATAAAACAAGAAAATAGAAGATTTACTAGGAAAATAAAATTCCTATAAAGAATTTCACTTACTTTGAATACTCTTCTCATATTCTCTATATTCCTCAAGCTCATCTTCGATCAGATCAATCCTTGATTCAAGATTATCCATCTTTTTTTTAAGTTTCTTGGAAGAAGCTTCGAGATCACCTTTCAGAGCACGGATTTATTCCAAGACGAGATTCATGGTTAAAGAGAGCTTGTCAAAAAGATAGATAGAGGAGAATCGACTCTAGCTATGCAACTAGTATCACACGGAAGGTGTGGGTATTAGGTTTCCCAGTTGCTAGAGTTCTCCCTTATATAGTATTTCAAATCAGGGTTTGCAATCAATGTTAGCCTGGTAACAAAGCATTCAATATTCATCGTTAGATGAAAACCTGATTTAGATTCAAGCTAATATCTTTCAACCGTTAGATCGAAAAACCTAGCTTGTTACACACAAATGAAATGTACGATTTTAGATTTGTGTAACCGTACCCAAACATGTACATTTGTTGGTTAAACAGTAGTTAACCAAATGGTTAGCCATATGAGTACTTTCATATCAACCAATCTCTTCTTCCCCATAACTAGTTCAAATGACTCAAATGAACTAGTTAGAGAGTTGTTCAATTGCAAGGAAATCTTATGTAACTACACAAGACACAATTGAAGCAAAAACGATTTGATTCACCCGAATCGGTTTATGAACTTTATAGCCACGGTTTGCAAACTTGCATTCCTTAGTTTATATAAACATGAGTTCACAAACAGTCGTCTTTAGATATAACCTAACTCAAGTTCGCGGACTGGGTTAGCGGACTTAAGTTCCCGGAAGGAGTTCTCAAACTCCAGCAGATTTTCTCGGGTCGAGAACTTCGCCAGTTCGCATAATTGGTTCGCGGACTGAGTTCACGGCTCTTGTTCCGGTTCTCTTGATCAACAAAGTTCGCAAACTTCGGTTCAAGGAATAAGGACTTATATATATATGTGTGTTTCCACAACAATTTTTATATCCAACAATGGTTATATAATCTAAACTCTCATTTCAATCATTGAAACATTCTTCTATAATGTTATAATAGTCGTTAGACATAAAGAATCGACTATCGTCATCAAAGCCATTTTCAAAGTGATTGAAACATAACATGACTTTCGTCACTAGGTAAAGATAAGTTTGGACAAAGCGAAATCTTACTAATACATATTTCGAGAAATAGATAGGCGAGATAAAATCGGCTCGACATAGCAAATTTATAGTACAACGACTTTTGTCTCAAGATAGGAGATAGAGTAGTTAGACTTTTGAGTGATAGATAAGTTCAAGTATCCACATACCTTTTAGTCGATGAAGATCTTCCAGTTCCTTGAGCAGTCCTTCGTCTTATATGATGATCTCCATAGAGTTCTTGAGCTCAACTACACCTTCTATCCTAGTCCGAGACATTAGCTATAGTAGACTAGAAATAAAGACTTATAGTTTTGATCTCTAACATTGATAAATATGCTTGAGATAGCAACGCATGCGAGGTCGACCGAGCAATGCTCTAACACAACTAGAGATGCACATGGGTCGGGTTTCATCTAATACCAACTACCAAGCCAACTATAACGGGTTTTTATTTTCATAACTAACCCCGACCGCCTAATTTTTGTTCGGGTTTTAACCCGCATGTTATGGGTTAGTCGGTTTCACGTTTCGGGTTTAAATTCACATTAACCCGATTCAATTATCAGTTATTAGTGGTATAGGCGTTTTGATTTGGGCTAATGGTAATAGATACGATGGTCAATGGAAAACGGTGTTCTTAAAGATAATGTAAAGAGAATGGTACTTTTACTTGGCCTTGTGGGAGTTGTTATGTTGGTTGTTGGAATAAAGATTTTAAGAATCATTTTTTTTTGATGCCCTAGACTAGTGACCTCTAGACTACATCCAAACTCCTTAAATAGGAGTGGATTTCAGCAATTACCGGATTCGAACCCCTACCTCCGCAGTAGGAGAGAGCATGCCAACCACCAGACCACTTGGCGAATCAGTTGCTTAATAAAACTTTTTTATCTTGGTACTATTAATCCTTGTAGTGGTGCTGGTGATAATAAGGATTTGATCGGCTGTAATGGTGTTGTTAATAATCAGTGAAGATAATTTTTTGTTGAGTACTAATAAGAGGAGATCTTATATGGATGGAGGAAGATGAAGTTTAGCGGAGAAGAATTTTCCTAGGATTTGTGTTTGGGAATCGGATGGAGATGTTTGTGATATTATTTGTGATATTCTTGATAATGTGGAAGCTTCCATTTTTGATAGAGATGGAACTCATTTGGACCATGGACTAAGAGGCGGTGCTACTCATATTAGAAGAAGTCATGTTTATATGTTTAGTGTTTAAATTAATTTGAGGGCTAGTAGTTCTTAAACTTGCTATCAACGCTCTGTATTTATCGGGTTTTCAGGTGGGTTTTGGTGGGTTTTAAATCATAACCAACTACCAACCCATCTATATCGGGGTTTTATATTCATAACCAACTATTAACCCGTTATGGACGGGTTCGGTTTAAAAACCGACGGGTTCATCGGATACGGGTGAGTAAAGGTAAGTCGGACGGGTCTTCTCTTGTGCAACTCTATAGACAACCATGTATAGGGAATCATTTTTTGTCCGGTATTTTCATGACTGACGGGAAGCAACAACTGTGTGCGAAGCTGTTAGGAAATTTCATGTTAGCACAATGTAAATTGTGTCCCTCACATATGTGATTATGAGTTTATGACAATTATTTTCCGTTGTCCGCTTGTTTAGTAGCGTTGACTGGGTCATTGTAGTTTTTCTTTTTTCTATATAAATAAGAATACCTTTCTTTCTCTCTGATCTTCAAATTGGAAGACCAGAGCTTGTCCACCGTCTTAGTGGAGTCTTCACTGATTTCCAAACCCTGAAAGCAAAATATTTTTCAATCTTCATGTTTTTCTTAAACAAATTGTGAGTTCTTGATCAGTGTTGCTTCATTCTAATGGGCTAATTCAATTACTTTTACACCTTCAAATACATTAAAGCTTGGTATTCCACCATCTTCTTAGCTCAGTTCCACGTATTTTGTGTTATGGAAGTCACAATTGTTTCTCTGTTAAGAAGCTTTGATTTATACAATATGTGGATGGCTCTATTCCAGAACCGTCTGAATTTTTTCGAGATCCTTTTACTCAAACTTCAATTGACAAGATTGATAATTCAACTTATTTGACATGGATTCATCAAGATCAACATCTTCTTTCTTGGCTGGTTTCTTATTCGACTGAAGAATACGTTCTTGGTTGTACCACGTCTCTAATTGTTTGGCAAACTTTTGAATCTAATTACAATTCTCCAGTCAAATCTAGTCTTAGGCAACTCGAGAATGATCTTTATCATCTTCGCAAAGGATTTGAAGCTATGTAAGCTTATTTTCGTAACTTGCATAGGCAACCCGTCCTGTTCTTGAAGGGAGATCTTCTTTATCACATTTTACATGGTTTACTATAAGGACTCTATTAAGGAAAGTGTAATACTTTCCAAGACCGTAGTGGTCAGTCTATGGAAAGTATTGTCCATGTAAGTCACTAATGTGAGACTGATAAGGTAAGTGATATAGTCTATGGAAAGGATTGTCCATGTAAGTCATGATTTTGAGACTTATAAGGAAAGTCTCAAATCCGTGTCTTAGGAAAGTTTTGAGTCTCCAAGTTATCGGTCATGTATAAATATCTATAGAACTACTATGAATAAAATTAAGAAAGGAATTTACCAAAGTTTTAACATGGCATCACGAGCCAGTTGAAAAACCGAAAAAAAAAAAAAAATCGTTGAGAATGGGTGGAGATGGAGAATCAAGCAAAGACAAGAATATAGATTATGATACGCAAAAGAAGAATCCAGTATATCACCTAGGATCCAGTGATGGTCCAGGTATAATTATCACACCGGTTGTTCTAAAAGGACATAACTATGATGAATGGGCTAGAGCCATAAGAAGATCATTAATAGCTAAGAGGAAGTTTGGTTTCATTGATGGAACAATCCAAGAACCTAAAGATAGTGAACAGTTGGAAGAATGGGTGGCAATTCAGTCAATGCTTGTCTCTTGGATCAGCAACACATTGGAGCCATCACTCAGATCGAGTTTGGGAGACTATGATGATGCCAACTTGTTATGGAACCACTTGAAGAGAAGGTTTTGTGTTGTAAGTGGAACACGGACATGCCAGTTAAAGACATCTTTAAGTGATTGTAAACAAAAGCAAACAGAAAGTGTGTCTGCTTATTTTGGAAGATTGAATAAGATATGGGATGAGATGATTACATATATGAAGGTACCAACGTGTAAGTGTGGCAAGTGCGAGTGTGATATTGCAACACAGGTTAGTACTTTGAGAGAAGAAGATTTACTACATTATTTCTTAATTGGACTAGATGCTGTCTATGGTTCCTTGCGTGAACAATTGTTGGCAAGAGATCCACTACCTTCAATAGATGTAGCATATCAAACAATGATAAACTCGGAACGTCTCAGAAGAGGAGATGTAGCTGCCATACCGGAACCTCATGAAAATGTGATGGCGTTCAAGGTACAATCTGATCAACGTACTCTCAATAACACTTATGATACTAATAAATATTGCAAGCACTGTAGCATACAAGGACACTCGGATGAAGGTTGTTTTCATCTTATTGGATACCCTGAATGGTGGGGAGATAAACCTAGAAGTGGAAGAGGATATGGTCGAGGTGGAAGAACCGGTGGTAGAGGTCGTGGTGGATTTGCGAATGGAAGAGGAGGTAGAGGACAAGGAACGGGCAATCAGGTTCGAGCACATAATCTAAATATATCGGAGACAAAGCAGTCAAATGGTCCATATTTCTCAGACGGCTCAGATTTGATGGGAGTAACCGCAACAAAACTCAGACAGGTGCTTGAGTTTTTGAATGCAAAGAAAAATACGTCCCAACTTCAAGGTAAGCAAACTAAACCGAATTGGATTATTGACACGGGAGCTAAAAATCATGTCACGTGTAGAAGAGATGACATGATTGATGTGAAAGATATTGTGAAGTGTACTGTTGGACTCCCAGATGGAAAATATGCACAATCTGAGAAAATAGGGACTATTATTCTGCAGGGCGGTTTGAGACTTAATAATGTGCTTTATGTGCCTCAAATAACTTGTAACCTAATTTCAGTCACACAACTTATTGATGAATTAATGTGTACGGTACAGTGTACTAACAATTTATGTCTTATACAGGACCGGTTGACGAGGAAGGTGATTGGAATGGGTGAACGACAAGGTGGACTGTATATTTTCTGTGGTGTGCCTCGAGTTGAAGTTATGGCAGTCAGTGGAGAATCATACGAGCTGTGGCATCGACGAATGGGACATCCATCAGAAAAAGTATTGCAAAGGTTGCCGGGTGTGAGTAGATTGAAGAAGCATAATGAAGTTTGTGACATTTGCCCAAGAGCGAAACAACATAGGAGTAGCTTTACTAGTAGTCTAAGTAAATCCAGTTGTATTTTTGAGTTGATTCATATAGATTTATGGGGTCCTTATAGGGCTACATCGTCTTGTGGAGCACAATATTTTTTAACAATAGTAGATGATTTTTCAAGAGGTGTGTGGATTCATTTACTTCAAATAAAACGGCAGTTGAACGAACGTTTCTTGATTTCATTGCTCTTGTGAAACGACAATTTGATAAAGATATCAAAATTTAGAAGTGATAATGGTACCGAGTTTAATTCATTGCGTGGATATTTTAAGACTAATGGGATAGTTTTTGAAACATCGTGTGTAGGCACTCCGCAACAAAATGGAAGAGTGGAGAGAAAGCATCAACATATATTGAATGTGGCAAGGGCTTTGAGATTTCAAGCCAACTTGCCAATACGGTTTTGGGGAGAATGCGCATTGACAGCTGCGTATTTGATTAATCGTACTCCTACACCTATTCTGAAAATAAAACGCCGTATGAAATATTGTTTGGAAAGCAACCTCCGTATAATCAGTTGAAAGTGTTTGGATGCCTGTGTTATGTGCATGATCAAAGTAATAAAGGGGACAAATTTGCAAGTAGAGGAAGGAGGTGTGTTTTTCTTGGATATCCGTTTGGTAAAAAGGCATGGCAAGTATATGACTTGGATGAAAGAAAATTTCTTGTGTCAAGAGACGTCCAGTTTTGTGAGAATAGTTTCCCATATAAGAATGAAACATCTTGTGCAGCAGCCAACAGTTTCGACTCGCAAAGAGAGTGATCAGCCTGTCATTCTATTGAGACCGAGGTGACTGGTGTATCAGCTGAGACTGATCAGTTGAATCCAGCGTTTGACTGGAGTGATGATGAAGACGTAACACGACGACAGGAGAAACTGTGGCAGTACCAGGCGTAACTGCGACAGCAGGAGACGCTGTAGGCATAGGTGTAACTGCGACAACAGGAGAAGGTGTAGCAGTTCAAGATGTGACTGTGACACAAGGAGAAGGTGTAGCAGTTCAAGATATGACTGCAACGGAAGAAGAACGTGTAGCAGTTCAAGAGAGATCTGCTGGGATTATGAGTCCGGGCAATGATGTTGCAGTAGAAGGTGATATGGGTAAAGGAAAGCGTACGAAAATTCCATCGAGTAGGCTTAAGGGATTTGTGACGCACACCACTCGAGAAAATAGTCCATCTCATCTTCATTCATCACAATCATCCTCCTCAGGTACCGTATCCTTTGACATATTATGTTAGTTGTGATAAATTTTCTACACCGTATAAGAAATTTCTTGCAGCTATAACTGCGAGTTCTGCACCTCGCAACTTTAAAGAAGCAATGAAACATCCAGGATGGCGGAAAGCCATGGAAGAAGAAATACGAGCACTAGAAGAACAAGATACCTGGGTTTTGCAAGAATTACCGGAGGGTAAGAGAGCACTAGGAAGTAAATGGATATATACAGAAAGTATGATGAAAATGGGAATTTGGTTCGTTTAAAAGCAAGATTGGTGATCTTTGGAAATCATCAGGTGGAAGGTTTAGATTACAAAGAGACCTTTGCACCTGTAGCAAAAATGACAACAGTGCGCACTTTTCTAGCTGTTGCAGCTGTTAAAAATTGGGAAGTACATCAGATGGATGTGCACAATGCGTTTTACATGGAGATTTGGAGGAAGAGGTGTATATGAAAATACCACCTGGATTTGCGAGAGGTAATCCTAATATGGTATGTAGAATGAAGAAATCGTTGTATGGTTTGAAACAGGCTCCACGTTGTTGGTTTGCAAAACTATCAACACTTTGAAGAATTATGGTTTTCGGCAATCTTATTCAGACTATTCTCTCTTCACTATGATCAAAGGAAAGATGCAACTTAATGTTTTGGTGTATGGATGATTTGATTGTTGCAGGAGATAATATAGTGGAGCTAAATAAATTTAAAACATATTTGGGACAGTGTTTCAAGATGAAAGATTTGGGAAAATTAAAATATTTTCTGGGCTTGGAGATAGCTCGCAGTAAGCAAGGCATTTATGTTTGTCAACGGAAATATGCATTGGACATTATTATGGAGACGGGGTTATTAGGAGCAAAACCAGCAGAGTTTCCAATGGAAACTAATCATCGTCTAGCTTTGGCAACAGGGACGTTGCTGAGTGATGCAGAAAGGTATCGACGACTGATTGGAAGATTGATTTATCTGGCTGTGACTAGACCAGATCTAGCTTATTCTGTGCATATTTTGTCACAGTTTATGCAGCATCCAAGACAAGAACATTGGGAAGCTGCACTTCGGGTAGTTAGATATTTGAAAAAGAATCCTGGGCAAGGAATTTTGTTGCGCTCTGATAGTAGTCTAAGTTTAAAAGGCTGGTGTGATTCAGATTGGGCAAGCTGTCCTTTGACTAGACGATCGTTGACAGGATGGTTTGTGCTTCTTGGAGATTCACCAGTGTCTTGGAAGACCAAAAAGCAGTACACAGTTTCTCGGAGTTCAGCTGAAGCAGAATACAGATCTATGGCTGCAGCTACTTGTGAATTGAAGTGGTTGAAGCAATTACTATGTGATTTGGGAGTTTGTCATACACAGGGAATGAGTCTTCTTTGTGATAGTCAGTCGGCATTGTATATTGCTCAGAATCCCGTTTTTCACGAAAGAACTAAACATATAGAAGTTGATTGTCATCTCATCAGGGATGCGATAGTACAGAAAATTATTTCTCCCTCTTATACTCCTACGGGGTTGCAATTGGCGGATATCTTCACCAAATCATTAGGAAGAGTTCAGTTTCAAGGTCTTTTGTACAAGATGGGCATTTGTGACCTGCATGCTCCGTCTTGAGGGGGGTATTAAGGAAAGTGTAATACTTTCCAAGACCGTAGTGGTCAGTCTATGGAAAGTATTTTCCATGTAAGTCACTAATGTGAGACTGATAAGGTAAGTGATATATTAGGAAAGGATTGTCCATGTAAGTCATGATTTTGAGACTTATAAGGAAAGTCTCAAATCCGTGTCTTAGGAAAGTTTTGAGTCTCCAAGTTATCGGTCATGTATAAATATCTATAGAACTACTATGAATAAAATTAAGAAAGGAATTTACCAAAGTTTTAACAGACTCACAGCCAAGTCAATCCCATCAGACCGGCCAAATGACAATTATGCTGCTTAATGACTTAATCAATTGAATTTAAGTTAATTATTATAAGTTTGATAAAATAATTATTATGGACAAATAAATAATCCAATTATATATTTCCTCTGTCGCACTATTAGTTGACGTATTAGTACAATTTAAAAATGATTTATCTCTCAAACTATGTCACAGATATTGATAAATGTTATATCATTGAAAAACATTTTAAAACACATACATAACGAAAATAAACACGAGTGTCAAATGATATAAAATCGACTATTAATGGACAAAACTTAAAAATAAAAATAGGTCAATTAATAATGGAACGGAGGGAGTAGATCGCAACAAAAATAATCCAAATTGACCATAGGAATACATCAATCAGACAACGGACGAGGGAAATACGACAAAAGAAGTTAGCATAAGAAACCTTGGCCTTACAAAAGAACACATCAATCTGATGGACTACAGTTATGGGCGTTTTTTTGTGTGTATGCGACCATTCCAAGCCCATTAGTTATGATTTTTGCTACAACCCATTACCATGAGTGAAAACTACAGGGAGACCCATTCTCCCAGACTTTCCTACTATGAAACCCACGCTCATAAAAACACAGGCGCGCACCCATTTTCTGGAAGAAAATTATTCTCAAACCCATAATTTCTGAAATTATGTTTTGGTCTTTTTTTTTTTCTTCTTCTTCTTCTCATATTCGTATCTCCCTACAGCTTTCTTTCCTATCTATCGACGGAGTCCAAAATCTTGATTGAGATTAGAAATTGCAGCAACCAAGTTGGGTCCGTTTGTCAACTAGATTGGGTGTATTCAAGGGTTCGTTTGTGATTCGAATCATCTACAGTTGAGGTAATGTTTGAGAGGAAGAAGTTAGGGTCTGATCTGTTGATGTAATTGATTATGAATGAAGTTTTAGAAGATCGGATAAGGAATTTGGCGAAGTTGCAAAACTGAAATCAACAAAGAAAAGGGGATCTGGGACTGATTGATTAAATGGGTTTTGGTGGTTGTGTTCGAAGAATCGGGAGCTCGAGATGATGTAGAAGTTTGGGTTGTATTTTAACTCAAGAGCCAGGAAAGAAGAATTTCTTACATCCCCTCTTTTCTCTATCCAAGAGATGTTGTTGTTATGGTTGATTGTGACAGTAAATGATGATGAATGAGTCTAGTTTATAATTCCTGGAAGAAGTGGAGTTATTGGGATGTGTTGAATGTGAAATTGCAGGAATTGGAGAGCTAAAGGAGATGGTTTCTCAACATACAACAACACCATCAGGTAGCGTATATCAACTGTTCGACAGAAAAGCTGAACCACCATCTTATTACCACATAGTTCGCAGCTATTACAATGGTTGCTGCTATGGGCATTGTTGATTATCTGGGTCGTGTAAGAAGAGGAGAAGAAACAAATGTTGCTGCAGATGTTTGTGTGGGTGTTGTGTGATGTTGTCGTGGGTTTGAAACCAGCAAGATATCGAAGGATACATGTTGTCTATGGTGAGGGTTTGATACAGTTCTGGCAGCGAGAAAATAAGGAAGAAAAGGGTGCAGAGTGATTCGCAAATTTGGTTAGTTTTGTGGAAGATTTGGTCAAGGCTAAACAACAAGAACATAACCAGATGCAGCTGCTTGACCGCACCGTTTCCTTGCTAGTTTGCTGTGCGTTTGTGGGATGAGTACAAGGGTTGTTTGCAGCGGATGTGGCGTTAATTAGAAGCCAGTAGGGTGAGGTAACTTGGGTACCAATTTGTTTCAACATCGGATAGAGTTTGGGTCCTTGAAAATATCTAAGAAAGAGTGTAGCTGCCGTCAGTTTTATGAGATGAATGGCTGCAGATTGGTGGTGTTTAGTGTTTGTATCGAACAAGGATTGTTGGAGGCGGTTTATGGTGCGACATTACAGGGTTTAGCACATCAGGTTTTGACAGAAGAAGCATTATCAACGACAGCTTAGTTTGCTGCCAGGATTTGACTTGAATCTATGATGTTTTATTCTACATCTGCAACAACGGATATGAGGGTGTGCTTGTTGTCCGAGATTGAAGAGTCTGATTTTTGTCGAGATATAGATGGGGAGCTGTGAAGTTGGTGGCTAGTTATGCATGACACGTTGTTATGACCGCATAACATGTCAAGATCATATTTGGTTTTTAGTCTGTTGGGTGTTGTTTTAAGTTGTTATGCAGCTATGAAAATGGATGCATAACCTGTTATGCATCTACAAAATTTGTTGCATAACTTGTTATGCAGTCCAGAAAACGGTTGCATAGCACGTTATGCATCAACTTTTTCGTCACTATTGAAACCAACAAAAACAAAGACTGCACAACTTGTCATGCACCTACAATAATATCTGCATAACATGTTATGCAGTCGTGAAAATTGATGCATAACCTGTTATGCATCCGAAAATATGGCTGCATAATGCATTATGCATCGAGAAATTTGTTGCACAATCCTTTATGCATCGAGAAAATAGATGCATCACCTGTTATGCATCCGAAAATATGTTTGCATAATGCATTATGCATCAATTTTTTATGTACGCGCTAAAGTCAACCAAAACAATGGCTACATAACTTGTTATAGATGCATAGTTTGTTATGCAGTCGAGAAAATGGTTGCATAATTCGTTATGCCTCTGCAGAATGTGTTATGCATCTTTTTTGGTGGCTGCATAATGGTTATGTAGTCAGTTTTCGAAATTTTGCCTAAAATGATGATCACCTCCGATTTTTTCGTGAAAAACAAAAATTTAATATTTTTGTTTGTACTCGTTGCGTAGCTCTCTTAAAAAGATTTCCAACGATATAAAATTTGTAAAATTCCAAGGCGCGGATTTTTAGATATGTTATACCCAAGTTGCGTTGCCAATTATACCCCTGGTGCAAAACCCGTCATGCGGATGCATAATCCGTCATGCATACATTTTTAATAATTTCATATAATTATGGGTGTCACGGTGGGCCTGAGAATGAGAATATTTTTTTTTGGGTCTCCCCCTAATTTCCCCTTACCATGAAAGGTTTGGTCCATCACACGGAGTAAGGTGTGAAAATATGTTAGAAATCAAACTAGATATCACCCCGACCCACCGACTGGGGTCAACCTTTTTCAATTAGCTGGCTTTTACGGATACACCATCATAGGTTAGGTCTTGCAGGCAACCCAAATTAGGTGGGTCCCATCCATGCTAATCCTTGAAGGGTTATCGGTGGCTATGTCTCGCGGGAAGTGCAGTAAGATCCAATTTATTATTATTATTATTATTATAAAACAGCTTTTTTTTTATTAAATAAACTAATAACTGGATAAAGAGTATTACATTAACTAGTTGGAAGCCTAACAAGCTAAGCTCCAACAACGCACTACTACACGAATTGAACAGGTTGCCGTGCTAACCTACCAGCGAGCCTCATGGGTAACCTGGCCAAGGGAGCCGAAGCGGGAGAGGGGATGAGATTATGTCACAAGGGGCGCAAGCTAACTCTACCGTCCATGTTAATTCCTGCAATATTACGTCATTGGGGACTCGAACCTGGAACCTCCTGGAGCGCATGAAACTTTGGGAAACAAGGATGACCAGCTGAGCTAGGGGCCCGTTATTACTATTATTATTTTATTTTTTTATTATTATTATAATTTTATTATTATTATAAAAGGGAGCCACTAAGGCATTTATTAATCAAAATCAATATTACAAGAGATGGTGGGTAGCCTAGCAACAAGTTGGGCACCAACACCTTTCTGAATAACAATTCCTAGCCTATGAAAAAGAGAATTGCCTATCTTAAAGTTGGCATCATGTCCTACCATGCAATTCCTTAATCTCTTCAGAAAAGTTAATAAATCCGTACTAAGCTCGCCAAAAGTGGAGAAAGCCAAAACACCGAACCCATAATTATTATTATTATTTATTTATTTTAATAAGAGCCACTCAGGGAATTTTATTAGCAACACGACAGTGTGTATATTACAAGTCGGTAGAAGGCAACCGAGCAACAAGCTGGGGGCCAACACCTTTTTGAATAATAATACCTAGCCTGTGGAACAAAGAACTGCCTATTTTGTAATTAACATCATGACTAACTAGGCAGTTTCACAACGCTAGTAATCGACAGCAGCAAATCATCAGAGATCGCAGCACCAGCTCCACTCATGGCGTCCAACAAATGCTGAGCACGTAGACCGTCTCTGCCACAAGATGTCCCCTTGGGGAAGCTCTTAAGGGATGCAAGCACAGCCTTGGAATCAACAGTCAGGGAAGGTGTTGAGACAGCTTCAGTGGGTATAGTAGGGGGTGGAGCATATGGGTATTTCTGCTGGAGTTCGAACAAAGTGTTTGCAGTAGGTTGAGCAACGCCACTAGAATAAAGAATGCGAATTGCTGCTGTGTAGTGGCCATAACTCAGCTTTTTACGACAGGCTTCTATATGTCTCGTCTTCTTTTTGATATGAGCACGCTGTGTAGAAGCTCTTTTGGTCAGGCCAAGCAATTGTTGTACCAAACTGATGCAGCCGGCAGGTTCCCTCCAAACCAACAAAGCTTTGTTAACAGCAGCAGTCTGCAACTTCTTTCTCGTACCGGAGCGTTCCTCACTGGAGCTCTGAGGTTCATACAGGTTTAGTGTACAAATTGGCAGCAATAACAGTCGTATCCAGGCCGCAATGTTCATGGGATTAACAAGAACAGAATCTAATGCAGAATTGAGAGCACGCGAAAAATGTAACCTGCAGTGTGGAGGAATACTAACAGTTGTATGTATTTGTCGTTGCAGCATCAGGTTTAGTATCTCCACATTAAGGCCAGCAAACTCTTCATCACCTGCAAGCTCTTCACTCACTGAAGCACCTGCACCAGCATTATCCACTGCACCAGGCGAAGCAGTTTGAGGTTTCGCAACACCATGAATCAGGAAATCTGCACCAATTCCATTGAACGGCCCTGGAACGACATCTGCAGCATGCAACCTGTTTTTGCAGGCCATTTTCCATGTATGAGTAGTCATGCATTTTGTGCATAACCAAGATTCCAACATCAACAGGTTGCTTTCCCATGCAGTGAAGCAACTCTCGTTAGTCCGAATCCTTTCAATGCAAACCAATCTGGTATCATATGTTGGAAAGTGGTGGTCTTTCAGATGTCTTGATAATCCACTCTTGGAGTAACCCAAACCACCAGGACCTCCTTGACAGCCATCAAAAGTTACGAAAGGACAAGGAAGCTTATCACTCTGTGAAGAAACCTGTCATGCATTCCTACGGACTGAAGAAGATGAGGCCGTGGAGGATTGGGAATCAGGGATGTCATACTTACGGACTGAAGAGGCTGAAGAACGTGTTTTGGGCATAGAAAATCTTAGGGGAAAGCTGCGTATGAACAGAAAAACCCTAGAAGAAACCTGACATGCATCCCTATATGCAAACAAACAATAAACTCAGAGGAAACAGGGATATTGTACGTTGAAATCACGGACAAAGGCAGGGGAGATCTCTGATTTTCAGTCGCCTGAAAATCCCCCACACAATCGCAGGAGCTTCTCTTTCCTAGGGTTTTTGTTATTATTATTATTATTATTATTATCATCATCATTGGATAAAAAAATATTACATTAACTAGTTGGAAGCCTAACAAGCTAGGCTCTAACGACATACTACTACATTAATTGAATAGGTTGTCGTGCTAACTTACCAACGAGCCTTATGGGTAACCTAGTCAAGGGAGCCGAAACGGATGGGGGCTGAAATTGTGTCACAAGGGGGCAAGCTAGCACTACCTTCCATGTTAATTCCTGCAATATTACGCCATTGGGGGATCGAATCAGGGACCTCCTGGAGCGCATGAAACTTTGGGAAACAGGGATGACCAACTGAACTAGGTGCCCGTTATTATTATTATTATTATTATAATAATAATAAAAGGGAGCCACTAAGGCATTTATTAATCAAAATCAATATTACAAGAGATGGTGGGTAGCCTAGCAACAAGTTGGGCACCAACACCTTTCTGAATAACGATTCCTAGCCTATGAAAAAGAGAATTTCCTATCTTAAAGTTGGCATCATGTCCTACCATGCAATTCCTTAATCTCTTCAGGAAAGTTAATAAATCCGTACTAAGCTCGCCAAAAGTGGAGAAAGCCAAAACACCGAACCCATAATTATTATTATTATTTATTTATTTTAATAAGAGCCACTCAGGGAATTTTATTAGCAAGACGACAGTGTGTATATTACAAGTCGGTAGAAGGCAACCGAGCAACAAGATGGGCGCCAACACCTTTTTGAATAATAATACCTAGCCTGTGGAACAAAGAACTGCCTACTTTGTAATTAACATCATGACTAACTAGGCAGTTTCTCAACCTCTTAAGAAATATAACTAAGTCATCTCCCAATTCTCCCAGGGTAGAAAAAGCTAGTGCCTTGAAACCGTAACCATGTGCAGTACACTTATCTAAGTATTTTGTACTCTTACGACTCACTGCTGCAGTGATGGCTTGACCCGGAGGAGTGTTACGTGTTCTGGAGGTAGTGAAAGGTGAAATTCCGGTGACGTCAAAACATACATCTGTACCGTCCTCCCAATTATAGATGATGATATCAGCCGGCTTAAGTTCTTTGTCAGAGTTTGAAAGAAACCCTAAAGAGACTTCTTTACGAGCCACAACACCTGACCTGTAACATATGTCAAGAAGAGCGTCACGAGCCATGTCATGTCTGAATTTTGAACCCACTTCACTTGCACAGTGGACTGCATGGTCTGCATAAACATCCATCGTCCTGTTACACACTGAACATCTTCTATCTTCCTCAAAGAAGGGGATGTCAAGCCTGTATTTAAGAATGGATTGGAATTGTCTCGGTGCGACAGTTTGGTTCAGTCCACTGATAGGAACTTCCTTAAGAAAATCCATTGCATGTTCACGCCTGTTGCATTGCCAGACTAACGATTCTCGTTCATTTAGGTTGAAGCTGGCAGGTAAGTGTTCCTTAACAGCGCCAAAGTATAGTGCAACCAATGATTTCATGGGATGAGGGGCAGCATCAATGACGCTGGAAATGGAAGCAGGAGATCCACAAGCTTGAGTGAATGCTTAAAGAGCTAGTACATAACTTGGACTGAGGTCAGCAGGCGGTGAGAGTTGAAGAATGGTTTCCTGCAGATGTTTGGTCTGAGCATGAGAGGCCAAATAACAATACTTAGAAGTGTCTGCCATAGTATAGATGCCGAACCCTCCATCCTTAATTGGAAAGGTGGCTAAACATTGTTGGACTAAGCCAAACCCAGCACCATCACCTACCGTTAGCTGCCGAAAGTATTGGAGTGGATGCTTGTCATAAACTGTAGAGGCAGCTTGCAGATGAGCAGGGCAGGTGGTGCGCATTGCGAAGTAGAGTCTAGAAACCCCAGTACAATTTCTCAGTAGCAGCAACTCACACTGTGGATCGTGTAGTTGTTGTACTTTCTGCATCAACTGGATGGTTTTATCCACCCTGTGAAGAACAATATCACTGCAATATTGAGATTCTAGGCTAACAGGTCCTCCTAAGAGTTTTACACCACTTAATGGCCTGCCAATATCTCTTGGGAAGACGCCCTTTTGACTGCATCTTGGATCTGGTGATGGCCGGTAAATTTCAGTCTTCTTGAGTTCAGTTGTAGTCCTCGCTTAGGCCCTACCATATGTATGATGTTCAAAGCCTTAGCTACCTCCATTGTATCGCCTGCAATGGTGCCATTATCCAAGTACCATGCATGAAGATCTAGCTTACATTGATTAGCAATCATATTGACGAGAGGTTGTAATGTTAGAGCAAATAATAGGGGACCAAGGGGGTCTCCCTGTTGCACGCCTTGAGCTGATGAGAGTATGGAGTCATTATAATAGAGCCTGGAAGGATTTGAATAGAAAAACTCCACCCAACGAGATATGTCTGGAAATGGGTTCTAACTTCTCTAATCAATGAGGATTTGTCTACAAGGTTGAAGGCATTGCTGAAATCTATGAGCATCATAGTATTAATATTGCACTCACCTTTCATCTCTAGCAGCCTATTTGCAGCGTGCAATATGGCTTCACCACCACATGGCACACCCACTCCAAATTGATATGTTCCAAAATAAGGAGCCAAGTCTTTACAGACTACAGTTGCAGCAAGCTTGGAGCACAGTCTCCTCCATATCGTGCCAACGACAATGGGTCGTATGCCACCACCCGGTTTGATTAGTGGAGTTAATGGAGCGCTTGCAATGTACTCTCCTATTATAGAAGGACATTTCCCATCTAACCACAAATTGATTACACCTGCAATTGAGGTTAAGAGCTCTTCACCAACAGCTGCAGCAGGACCATATTATTATTATAATTATTAATTATTATTATTATAACGATTATTACATAAACTAGTTGGAAGCCTAACAAGCTAAGATCCAACAACGCATTACCACATTACTTTAACAGGTTGCCGTGCTAGCCTACCAGCGAGCCTTATGAGAAACCAGGCAAGGGAACCGAAGCAGATGGGAGGGCTGATTATGTCGCAAGGGGGGCAAGCTAACTCTACCTTCCATGTCAAATTCTGTAATATTGCGCCATCGGGGACTCGAATCTGGGACCTCTTGGAGCGCATCAAATCTTTGGGGAACGTGCCCGTTCTTTTTATTATTATTATTATTTTTTGCTGTGCTAACCTACTAGTTAGTTATCATTATTATTATTATATTATTGGATAACGATTATTACATGAAACTAGTTGGAAGCCTAACAATCTAAGCTCCAACGACATACTACTACATTAATTGAAAAAGTTGCTGTGCTAGCCTACCAGCGAGCCTCATGGGTAACCTAGCCAAAGGAGCTGAAGCGGACGGGGGATTGAGATTGTGTCACAAAGGGGGCAAACTAACTCTACCTTCCATGTTAATTTCTGCAATATTACGCCATTGGGGACTCGAACCTGGGACCTCCTTGAACGCATGAAACTTTGGGGAACGAGGATGACCAGCTGAGCTGGGTGCCCGTTCTTCTTCTTCTTCTTCTTCTTCTCCTTCTTCTTCTTATTACTATCATGAATTATAAAAATACAAAGGAATTTACACTAAGTTGTTAGAAAGGGTAGGGAGCCTAGCAACAATCTGCTCCAACACCTTTCTGAATAGCTAAACCTATCCTATGAAAGAGAGAATTGCCCACCTTATAATTTGCATCATAGTTGGCCAAGAAATTCCTCAATCTGTTTAACAATACTATAAAATCACCACCCAACTCTCCCAATGTCGATAAGGAAAGAACTGTAAAATTATGCCCATGAGGTAAGCATTTATCAAGATACTTGGTATTCTTGCGCCTAGTAGCAGCAGCAATAGCGCGTTCCGAAACAAAACCTCAAGGCCCATCACCTGTAAAAGGGGAGTTCCCGGTAACATCGAAGCAAGTGTCACATCCATTTTCCCAATTATACACTAGTATATCAGCCGGTCGAATGTTATTGCCATCAGACAGAAAATTCAAGTCCACTTCTTTCCTCTCATCCACTCCAGATTTATAACAAACGTCCATAACTACATCTCGCACTATGTTATGTAAAAATTTTCCTCCTATAATATTAGCATAATGAATGGCATGGTCACCAAACACATCCATGGCTCGACCACAACAAGAACAATAACTATCTTCAGGGAAAAGAGGCACTCCTAAGCGATATTGTAATATAGCTATGAAGTGTATAGGACCAATATTTTGACCCATGCCTTCAATAGGAATGACTTTTAAAAAGTCCATCGCGTGAGCTAACTTGTTGCTTTGCCAAAGAACATCATCTCTCTCAGTCAAAGTGAACTTAGTCGGTATTTCCCTTTTAACGACATCAAAGTACCTAACTTCCAGAGCTTTCATGGGATGTGGGGCAGTTTCTTTGATGTTGAAAGAAGAAGGAAGACCACAAATTTGTATATAAGAGTTGAGCGCTGCTTGAAAATGCAAACTCAGAGATGAAGTGGCAGTATTAGATAGGATAGTACCTTGGAGCAGTTCAGTTTGAAGGCATGAAGCAAGATAGCAATACTGAATGGCGTCTTCCATTGTATAAACACCAAGACCTCCATCTTTAATGAGCAAAGTAGCGAGACGATGCTGTAGTGGTCCATATCCTGCACCACCTCCAGTAATCAAATGTCGTAAGAAGTAAAATAGATGCTGATCAAACTGCATAGTGGCTTCTTGTAGAACTTGAGGAGCTGTAGTTATTAGTGTGAAGTAAAGCTTAGAAACCCCAGCACAGTTGCGCAGGAGTAGAAGCTCGCTTTGTGGGTCTTTTAGCTTCTTCACGCATTCCATAAGATGAACAGTTTTGTTGACCCTAGACATTACCATGTCACTGCAATATTGTACATCAGAACTTACTAGCTCTCCTAACAATTTAACTCCAACAGCAGCTCTCCCAATGTTGGCTGGAAAAATACCTTCGTCAAGACTCCGCGGATCAGTAGATGGCCAAAAAACTTGTGTTTTACTGATGTTCAGATGTAAGCCCCTAGCAGGGCAATCATTCTTGATGATATTAAAATCTTTAGATACTTATAGAGTGTCGCCAACTAAAGTACCATCATCGAGGTACCATGCATGAAGTTGCAGAGAGCATTCAACAACCACTTTATTGACGAGAGGGTGCAATGTGAAAGCAAAAAGCAAAGAGCCTAGGGGATCTCCCTGCTGAACCCCTCTGACAGAAGAAAGAGTGAATTCTATTATTACATGAAACTAGTTAGAAGGCTAACAAGCTAAGCTCCAACGACATACTACTACATTAATTGAACATGTTGTTGTGATAGCCTACCAGCGAGCCTCATGGGTAACCTAGCCAAAGGAGCCGAAGCGATTGGGGGGGGGGGGGGGATGAGATTGTGTCACAAAGGGGGCAAACTAACTCTACCTTCCATGTTAATATCTGCAATATTACTCCATTGAGGGCTCGAATCTGGGACCTCCTGGAACGCATGAAACTTTGAGGAACGAGGATGACCATCTGAGCTAGGTGCCCGTTATTCTTATTTTATTTATTTTTTGTTTTAAAAGAGGCCACACTGGGCTTTTACTGAAAAATAAAGAGTAATATTTACACATGAATGGGTGGGAGTCGGGCAACAATCTGTGCGCATTTCTATTATTATTATTTTTAAGGGAAAATTATTATTATTATTACACATCGGTAGAAGGTAGCCTGGCAACAAGATGGGCACCAACACCTTTTTGAATAACAATGCCTATCCTATGGAAAAGAGAACTACCAATTTTACAATTTGCATCATATCTAACTAGGAAGTTCCCCAAACGCTTTAGAAATGTGACAGTATCTTCGCTTAGTTCGCCTAGGGTAGTAAAGGCTAAAACCTGGAAGCCATATACGTGCCTTGTGCACATTTCTTGGTATTTATTATTACTATTATTATGAAAGGGAGCCAGAGAGGCATTTATTAATAAAATCAAGAGTTATATTTACAAAGACTTGGCTGGGAGTCGCGCAACAAGTTGCGCCCCAATGCCTTTTGAATAATAACACCTAGTCGATGAAAGAGAGAACTGCCTAGTTGGTTGTTAACATCATGATTCTCTATGCAATTCTTCAACCTCTTCAAGAATTCTATAACATCATCCCCTAATTCCCCCAGGTTTGAAAATTCCAGAACACCTAGGATATACCCATTATCCGAACATATCTCCGCGTATTTGTTATGCTTACGAGTAATAGCAGATGAAATGGCATGTCCCGGCGTGAAGCTGCGGTTGCCGCCTTCAGAAAGTGGGGAAACACCAGTCACATCAAAGCAAATGTCTCGTCAAAGCAAATGTCTCGTCCGTTATTATTATTATTATTATAATTATTATTTTTTAATAAAAAGGTGTCGCAAAGGCTTTTATTATTATTATTATTATTAATATTAGAAAGCAAAGTCAAATTACATGGATTTAGTTGGTAACCTAGCAATAATCTGGGCACCAACCCCTTTCTAAATAGTAAAATTATTAATATTAGAAAGCAAAGTCAAATTAAGGCGCCACAAAGGCTTTTTTTAATTATTATTATTATTATAAAATATTATTATATTATTGGATAACGATTATTGCATGAAGCTAGTTGGAAGCCTAACAATCTAAGCTCCAACGACATACTACTAATTGAACAGGTTGTTGTGCTAGCCTACCAGCGAGCCTCATGGGTAACCTAGCCAAAGGAGCCGAAGCGGATGGGGAGGCTGAGATTGTGTTACAAGGGGGGAAAACTAACTCTACCTTCCACGTTAATTTCTGCAATATTACTCCATTGGGGGCTCGAACCTGGGACCTCCTGGAACGCATGAAACTTTGAGGAACGAGGATGACCAGCTGAGCTAGGTTCCCGTTATTATTATTATGAAAAGGTGCCATCCGAAGCATTTATTGAAAAATATAAAAGTGAAATTTACACATGAATGGTTGGTAATCAGGCAACAATCTATGCGCCGACACCTTTTTGGATAGCCAAGCCTATCCTATGAAAAAGTGAATTGCCTAATTTGTGATTAACATCATAATTGGTTAAGAAATTCTTCAAATAAATGGGCAATATTATGCCATTTATTACTATTATTATTATTATTACACCTCAGTGGAATCATCGGTGGGGGTAAACGAGCGACAAGCTGTGCCCTACACTTTTCTGAATAACAATACCTAGCCTATGGAAGAGTGAACTTCCTATTAACAAGTTGTGCCCCTATTATTATTATTATTTATTTTTTTTTTATAAAAAGACGCCGCAAAGGCTTTTATTAACAAAAGAATCAAATACAAAGTACAATGTTGATGGAGGGAAACCTAGCAACAAGTTGGGCCCCTAAACCTTTTTGAATAGCCATTCCTAACCTATGAAATAAAAAGTATCTGGTATCACAGTTGGCGTTGTTGTTGGAAATGCAGTGCTTTAGTTTATTTCACGATAGCCACCATATCATCACCTAGTTATCCTAAGGTAGTGAATGCTAAAACTCCAAAACAATAACCATGTGTTTCATAAGAAGTTAAATACTTATTTCGCTTGCTTAAAACTGATTTAGCAATTGCTTGACCCGGGATGAAGGTGTGAATGTCACTCGTGAAAGAAGAGACACCCGTAACATCTAAGCATGTGTCTTTCCCATTCTCCCAATTATAAACCAACAAGTTACTCGGCAACAAGGTGTTATTCCTATCTGACCGAAGTCCAAGAGACACTTCCTTTCCAACTGAAACACTGGCATTGAAGCAAATGTATACCAAAACATCACGTATAAAATTGTGTTTGAATTTCACGCCAACTTCACTAGCACAATATAATGCATGGTCCCCAAAAATGTTCGTATCCCTCTTACAAATAGTACAACAACTATTCTCTGGAAAAAGAGGAATGCCAAGTCGATAGCAAAGCACACTTCGAAACTGTCTAGGACCAAGAGTTTGGTTCAAACCGTCTATAGCTACCGCCAGTATATAATCTTGAGCATGTTTCAACTTATTACTCTGCCATAACACACTATCACGTGCTGTCAAATTGAACCTAGTGGGTATTTGCCTCATCACCACCTCAAAATATTTCACTGCCAGAGAATGCATTGAATGCATGGAAGAAGGGGCGGTGACATTGAAGTTGAGTGAAGAAGTAGTAAGCCCACATACCTGGTTGTACGTCATCAAAGCCTGCTGACAAGTTGGACTTGGATCTGCCGAGAAGTTATTGTGTAAGATGGCTTGATGGACCTGGCGAGTATGAAACTGAGATGCTAGGTAGCAGTACTTTGTTGTGTCATTCGTAGTATACACCCCAAGACCCCCGTCTCTGATAGGGAGGGTTTCCAGTCTATATTGCAAAGGACCGAAGCCAGCACCATCAGCCATAATTAAATGCCTCAAAAAGTGATATAAGTGATCATCAAACTTGACACTAACTTCCTCCAAAGCTGCAGGACATGTAGTACGCATAGTAAAGTACAATTTGGAGACCCCTGTGCAGTTATGCAGTAGAAGTAATTCACTTTGAGGGTCTTTAAGCTTCTTAACAGTATTCATAAGATGAATGGTGTTATTAACTCTCCGCACCACCATGTCCTTTCAAAACTATAAGTCAAGACTCACAGGCCCTCCCAATAGTTTAACACCGGAAGTCGGTCTACCAATACCATTAGGAAACAAATCCGTGTCGAAACCTCTGGGATCTGCATTGGGCCAAAAGACCTCGGTTTTGGTAAGGTTGAGATGGATCCCTCTGCTAACACCTTCAGATTAAATGATACTTAAGGCTTTGGAAACTTGTACGGTGTCTCCGATGATAGTACCATCATCCAAGTACCATTCCTGTAGATCTAAACTGCTTTGGGAGGCAATACTTTTCATAATGGGATGAAACGTAAGGGCAAAGAGGAGAGGTCCCAATGGGTCACCCTGTTGTATTCCTTGTGATGGAGATAAAGTGATGTCATTATAAAATAACCTGGCAAGTCTCCTGTAACAAAATTCAACCCACCATGAAATGGCAAGGCATTGTAGCCCTATTTCATTGATGAGTGAAGTTCTATCTACCAAGTGAAAGCATTGGTAAAGTCAACGAGGAGCATGGAGGTATCATTCCTATCACCCTTTAATTCCATTAGTATGTTGACTGAATGTAAAATACTTTCACTACCACATGGCACTCCAACACCAAACTGAAAATCACCCAGATATGCCGACATCTCCTTACCTACATTGGTAGCAGCAAGCTTAGATACAAGTCTTCTCCAGATGGTACCTGTAGATGGGGAAAAAACGATTTGCTTGTTTTAACAGAATTTAGGAGACGACCGTGCGGATGAGACTCCTTGAACTTAGCTAAATGTTTAACCTCACACAGATGCACTGCAAGAAGGGAGTGCTTTAAGTTCGAGAGATCAATCTGTAGGACTCTGGCCTAAACCAAGACAATGGTCGTTCCAGAGTCAATTCGATCACAAGAGAGGATGGGTCGATCTGTAGGAGGGAAGCTGAGAAATGTGTGAGATCAATGGTGATTGAAGATTGTAGGTGTGTTGTGTATTCTGCGCGAATAAATAAGATAAGTTCTGATTGATTGAATTTGCTCTGTTGAGAGTAATTTCTCAGACGTTGAGTTCTTAATCTCTTGTTGTCTGTTGACGAGAGATTGTCTTGTAGACGTTGTCTGTTTAATCATGATTCAAAGAATTATTTATATTACTAGAATTGTAAACACCTTGATCCCATGAAGTGTGACAGTTGTTGGAGTCAAAGAGTGGGGAAGTGGAAATCGTGTTAAAACCAGTTGCTCATCGTGCAGAGACTTGGCTGATTTTCCATCCACTACTTTGCTAACTCCTCCAACTGATTGCACGACTTGCTCACATTCTCATCATGTGTATGAACACACGTTCCGTAGACCGCTAGACCAAAACCCTAGTTAATATCCCCCCATGTAACACGATTTATGTCTCGTTATTGTGGAGTCTGCAAGGAAGACGTGTATTTAGTTAGTCAGTTGCTGACTTTATGGGACGATGAGTCCTTGTATTGCTGAGCGAACGTGATTTGCAAATGTTCTAAGACTCATGAATGGAACGTGTTTGTTGAGACAGAGGTATAATTCTCGAGTAAATGTTGATAGTTAAGGTGATCAAATATTTCTCATTAGATGGATTGTTGAATATTGATAGTTGAACCAATATTCCTTAGCCTGAGCAAATATTGCTCATCTGAGCAAATATTATTATTGGTAGCAGGACCAAATTAAAATATTAATTTAAAATACTGGTAATTGAACTGAGTATAATTAATTAAAATTTTGATCACAGGATCAACGTAAAATTATTAGTGTTTGAATCTGCTCAGAATTATGTTCTGCAGAACTTTGGATCCGAAACCCTAATTTTGATCAGTTGCTGATCAATTGATGATTTATTGAAAATCAACCATGGAGTGAAGGATGGACCATCTACATGGGATGATGAGTCGACCATGTAATGCCCAGGTGATCAAGTGAGAAAAATACCAAAGTCTCTTGAAGACCAGTTGGTGAAAAGATGATCAAATGCTGGTTTAATCATTTATTAAAATAATGTTCGTCTGAACCTTAGGTGATAATACCTAATAAATTATGAAAAGATGAAGGACCGACCAAGGGGTCATGAAACCGGCCCTGGTTGGTCATGGGATCAACTGACGATCATTTGATGAAATTCCAAGTCGTTTGGAAGAGTTCTGGACCTAATACATGCAATTGCGCAAATTAGGTCAAATTGTGAAAATGCGTGGGACCGGATCCTTGTAATCCAAAGATCCAACCCTGGTCAGTCAAGGTAACATGCTCACGTCGCCAAAGTGTCCGTGTCTCAGTCCTGAGAATTTTGATAATTTTTAATGTGCATTTGAGCAACATTTTAAGAAAATATGAAGAAATTAAGGATTTTGTTGAAACTGAGCAAACTTCATAAGATGAAGAAAATAATAATAATATATTAAGGAATCATGAAGTGTGGGACCTTCTATGGATAAGGCATGGCCGGACGTCCAATGAACACGGTCCCATGGAACTTTTCCTAATTTATTATTATTTTCATGATTTTAGGGAAATATCATGAAACCAAGGAGTTTGTTGAAATCAGAGAGTTTCCTCGAAGTGAAGAAGTTTCCATGAGATGAGGGAAACAAATAATATTAATAATAATAAAATAAGGGCATGTGGGAACGGATTGGGCATGGTCGGCCGGCTAGGGCCCGGTCCCGCGAGTTTTTCCTAATTTTATGTCTTTCCTTGATGTGAAGGAAATATCATGAAATCAAGGAATTTCATGGGATGAAGGAAATAATAAAAAATAATAAGAAATGCAAGGTGTGAGGCGGTCCACAACTAGGGCATGACCGGACGGCTAGTAGGCTTGGTCCCGCGACACCTTTCCTAATTATTTATTATTTCTTTGATACGGAGGAAACACCATGAAACTGAGGAGTTTCCTTAAAATGAAGGATATTTGTTCAAATGAAGGGATTTTCATGAGATCAAGGAAAATAATAAAAGTATTAAAAAAAAATATAGAATTGAGCGTGGGACTGGCCACGGCATGACCGGACGGCCGGTGGGCCCAGTCCCCAAGCGCCTTAGCTAATATTTTATTATTATTATTTTTCTTCCTATTTTATATAGGTTCATCGTTCCTTCGTATTTTGGAATGCTCGTTCGTGCATTCAGGTGCTCGTTAGTGCATTATTGCTGAGTACACTTGCACCATTTTGGTCGGGGCTTACTCGATAGCGGCTCAGATGCCCGTATGTTGAATATTTATTACCAACCCATGGAATTCTGCTGGGAAGAACCACGAATTGAATTAACGAAATATTATGAAGAACGTAGAATATTCCTGAGTATTCAGTTAATGAATTTAAGGATCAGAGATAATTAATTGATGGCTCTATACTAGCAAGCATGCTCTCTAGGAGCATTAATTATCTGAGAATTGAGTAATATGAGCTTGTTGAAGCGTCACATGTATTACGTATAGTCAGGGAAAACGTTGTTACGTCCTGAAGACGTTATCGCTCTATACTAGCAGGCAAGCAGTCTAGGAGCCGTCCAATCATTAAGATTCTATACACATGTCTTTTATATAGTCAGGGAAAACATTGTTACATCCTGAAGACGTTATCGCTCTATACTAGCGGGCAAGCTGTCTAGGAGCCGTCCAATCGTTCGATTCTATATAAAAGTGATTATTGAAATTGCTCAGTATTCATGAAATATGTCGTTGCCTCAGTTGAGAGACTGCATATTCATGTATGCTTTGAGAGAAGTATACTCAGTCAGAGACTCTTGTAGCATGAGCTTTCATGCTTCGATAAGAGACATGAGCCTCAATACTCATCTGATTGCTGGATCAGGAATATGTAAGACTGTGGTTTTACGATTTTATCCTTTGTCGAAAATCCACCATCTACAGTACCTACAACTATGGGTCTGAGGCCATCACCTGGTTTCAACAAAGGTATAGGAGGAGAACTCGTAATATATGCTCCAAGTGCAGGTGGAAAACTTCCAGATAACCATAGATTAACCACTTTGGTGATAGAAGATTGTAACTCATCAGACACAGCATTGGCAACACCACTCATAGCATCAAGAAGATGTTGCGCCCTTAATCCATCTCTCCCACAAGATGTACCTTTGGGGAAACTCTTTATTGCCTTGAGTACTGAGGTTGCATCAACATAAATTGTATCACAGTCAATTGTTTCCACCGAGATGGAAGGTGGATCAACATCAGGATGTTTGTGCAACAATTCAGAAAGTGTACTTTCATTGTAAGGGGCTATGTCATATGAAGAGAGGACTCTAATGGTTGCAGTGTAATGCCCACAAGAAAGTTTCTTCCGACATGCTTGTAAGTTTGCAACACCCTGCATCTTTTTATCCTTCGGCTTACTCACATGTTTACGGTTTGGAAGTTCCAATAGATTGGTGATTAAATCAATACACCCATTCGGTTCTCTCCACTTAGTTAAAGCCTGGTTAATGGATTGAATTTGCAGTTTGTTTCTAGTACCAGACCGCTCTTCTGAAGAGTTTTTTGGGGTGTAAAGATTCAAGGTGCAAATTGGGAGTTATTATTATTATTTTATTTATTAAATATTATTATATTTTTTAATAAAGAGTTTGTTGGTAGCGTAGCAACAAGCTGAGCACCAACACCTTTCTGAATAGTAATACCAATACGATGAAAAAGAGAACCTCCTACTTTGAAATTAGCATCTTGACTAGCAAGACGATTCTTCAACCTACTCAAAAATATACAAGTATCTTCTCCCAATTCACCAAATGTTGAAAAATCCAAAACACCAAACTCATTTCCATGTGTCAAGCATTTTTCTAGGTATTTATTACATTTGCGAGTAACAGCCGCAGAAATTACATGTCCTGGGGTGAAGGAAGTAGTTATAGCACTAGGTATTTATTAGAGTTTTTTTTTTTATTATTATTTTATAAAAAGACGCCATTCAAGGCTTTTATTAAGAGAAACAAAAAGACTTATTTACACATGAATGGGTGGGAGTCGGGCGACAATCTACGCGCCAACACCCTTTTGGATAGCCAAACCTACCCTATGGAAAAGCAAACCACCTACTTTGTTGTTAGCATCGTAGTTGGTCAAACAAATCTTCAATCTCTTTAACAGGTAAACAAAGTCATCTCCAAGCTCACCTAAAGTAGAAAAATCTAAGGCACAAAAACGGTACCCTTGAGACACACACTTGTCAAAATATTTGTTACACTTGCGAGTCACTGCTGCGGATATAGCATGGCCTGGTGTGAAGCTGCGAATCACTCCACTCAAGAAAGGTGAAACTCCAGTCACATCAAAGCAGGTGTTTTGTCCATTTTCCCAATTGTAGATGAGGATGTCAGCAGGCTTGAGAGCATTGTCGTTGTCAGACAAAAATCCCAAAGCTACCTCCTTCCCAGCCGCGACACCTGATCTGCAACAAATATCCATGACAATATCTCTCACCACATTATGCCGAAACTTTATACAAACCTCTCTTGCACAATGGAGGGCATTATCCCCATAAACATCCATAGCACGTCCACAACATGAGCATTTGCCATCTTCAGGAAATAATGGAATACCAAGACTGTATTGAGCAACGGCGCGGAATTGACGTGGACCAAGAGATTGGCCAAGGATGGAATGAGAATCACTTTCAGAAAGTCCATAGCATGATACAACTTATTAATTTGCCACAAAATTGTGTCTCTTGTCAAAGTAAACTTGGCTGGTAGTTCCCTTTTAACAACATCGAAATACTGTGTTTCCAAAGCTTTCATGGGATGTGGGGCAACAAAGTTGGTGTTGAAAGTGGAGAGGCCGCAAACCTGCATGTATTTATTGAGAGCATATTGGTAGTTATGGCTTGTCTCTGAAGTGTCGATGGAGTTAAGGATAATATTCTGCAAATGTTGTGTTTGAATTTGTGATGCCGGGTAACAGTAATGGCTGGTATCAGCCATTGTATAGACCCCAAATTATCTGTATTTAAATGGAAGTGTAACAAGTATTTGCTGAAGGATACCAAAGCCTTCTCCATCGCCTGTAATCAAGTTCTGTAAATATCGCAGTAAATGTTGATCATAGTAATCTATATTAGCGTGCAAGACTTGAGGATTAGTGGTGCGTAATGTGAAATATAACCTTGAGACCCCGGTACAGTTACGAAGAAGCAAAAGTTCACTCTGTGGTTCCTTCAACTGTTTAACAGAGTGCATCAGGTAGATAGTTTTATCAGCTCTGAACATGACCAAATCACTGCAAAATTGGTTGTCGAGACTAACGGGCCCTCCAAGTAATTTAGCACCACTAGAAGGCCTGCTTATATCAGCGGGAAATACACCTTCCATGAGACTCTGAGGATCTAAAGAAGGCCAAAATATCTCAGTCTTTTTGATGTTCAAGTGCAAACCTCGTGCAACGCCTTCTTGTTGGATGATCCTGATAGATTTTGACACTTTCAAAGTATCTCCTATGAGGGTCCCATCATTGAGATACCACGCATGCATGTTCAGAGAGCATTGTGCAGCAATGTTGCGAACTAGTGGATGTAGAACCAAGGCAAAAAGAAGCGGTCCAAGGGGGTCACCGTGCTGCACTCCTTGAGCTGATGCTAAAATAGAATCATTATAGTATAACCTTGCAGGTTGAGCATAACAAAACTCAACCCACCTGGATATACTAGGGAATATGGCTCTCACCTCGCTAATTAGAGTTGTCTGATCCACTAAATTAAAAGCATTTGTAAAGTCCACAAGTATCATGGTGATATTATTTTGCGTACCTTTCAATTCCATCATCTTGTTTGCTGCATGAAGAATACTTTCACCTCCGCAGGGAATTCCAACGCCAAATTGATAATCACCTAGATAACTGGTCATTTCTCTTCCCACTAAGGTCGTAGCAATTTTAGAACATAGTCTCCTCCAAATTGTCCCTACTGCAATGGGACTAAGTCCACCATCTGGCTTAAGTAACGGAGTTAGAGGAGCACTGGCAATGTATTGCCCTAGAACTGCAGGACAAGCTCCAGATAACCATAAATTTATAACCCAACAATTGAGTTAAGCAACTCTTCATAAATTGCTTTGCAGGACCACTCAATGCATCTAAGAAGTGCTGAGCACGAAGTCCATCCCTCCCGCATGATGTACCTTTAGGAAAGCTCCTAATCGCGTTCAGAACTGTCTTGCTATCTACTGCAACAGGTGCAGCTATAACATTGTCTGTAGGGATAGTTGTTAGAGCATTGCTCGGTCAAACTCGCATGCATTGCTATCTCAAGCATGTTTTTCAATATTAGTGATCAAAACTATAAGTCTTGATTTCTAGTCTATTATAGCTAAGTCTCGGACTAGGATAGAAAGTGTAGTTGAGATCAAGGACTTCATGGAGATTCATCATACAAGAAGAATAACTACTCAAGGAACCGGTGGAATTTCTCGACAAAAAGGTATGTGAAGACTTGAACTTATCTATCACTCAAAAGTCTATCTACTCTATCTCCTACTCTTTGAGACAAGAAGACGTATGCTATATATATAGACTTGGATTATACACATTTGGTATTTCGAGACGAGTATACCTCGCCTATCCATATCTCGAAATTTGTGTTTGTAAGCTTTTAACTTCGATCAAGTTTATCTTTACCATGTGAAGAAAGTCATGATATGTTTCAATCACTTTGAAAATTTCTTTGACGAGAAATGGTGTAACAACTATATAACATCCTCTAAGAATATTTCAATGATTGGAATGAGAGTTTTGATTACATAACCAATGGTGGACATAAGAATTGTTGTGGAAACACATTTATGTATAAGTCCTATTCCTTGAACCAAAGTTTGCGAACTTTGTTGATCAAGAGAACCGGAAGAATGGCGTGAGCCAAGTCCGCGAACTCAGTCCGCAAACTGCCGAAGTTCTCAAACCCAAGAATTTCTGCTGGAGTTGACAAACTACTTGCGTGAAGCTAAGTCCGCGAACTCAGTCCGTGAACTCAGTCCGCGAACCCAGTCCGCAAACCGGCGAAGTTCTCACACCCGAGAATTTCTGCTGGAGTTTGTAAACTCTGCCCGGTAACTTAAGTCCGCGAACCTAGTCTGCGAACTTGAGAAGGTTATATATTTGAAGATGATTTCTGAACTTAAACTTAAAAAGACTAAGGAATGCAGTTTGCAAACCGTGGATATAAAATTTCATGAACCGATTCAAGTGAATCAAATCATCTTTGCTTCAATTGTGTCTTGTGTAGTACATGAGATTTCCTTGCAATTGAACAACTCTCTAACTAGTTCATTTGAACTAGTTATGGTGAAGAAGAACATGGTTGATATGAAATGCTCATATGGCTAACCATTTGGTTAATTGTTGTTGAACCAACAAGGGCATACGTTTAGGTATGATTAGCAAACCTAGAAGCGTGCATTGTCAAGTGTGTATAACAAGCTAAGTTTTCCATCTAACGGTTGAGAAATATTAGCTTGAATCTAAATCAGGTTTTCATCTAACGGTGAATATTGAATGCTTTGTTAATAAGCTAACATTGATTGAAAACCCTGATTAGAAAGACTATATAAAGGAGACGTCTATTATTGTGCAAAACTAATCCCCACACCTCACGTGTGATACTAGTTTGCATACTATAGTCGATTCTCCTTTAACCTTTGGTTATCTTCTTCTAAAACCAGGTTAACGACTTAAAGACTTCATTGGTATTGTGAAGCCAGACCGATACTAATTTTATCGTAGTTGTGTGATCTGATCTTGCATCTTCTATCATACGAGTACAATCGTATTGATTGGCTTGAGATTGATATCTCTGATAGGCAAGATATAAAAAGTAATCACAAACATCTTCGTCTCATTGTTTGTGATTCCGAAACATCTTGTTTCGCTACCATACGCTTAAGATTGTTGTGAGGTGATTGATAACTCTAGGCTGTTCTTTGGGAATATAAGACCGGATTATCAATTGGTGCCTGTTCACCTTGATTATTATCAAAAGACAGAACAAAACCTTTAGGGTTTATCTGTGGGAGACAGATTGATTCTTTGATAGACTTGTCTGTGGGAGACAGATTTGCTTATTGTCAAAGCCTGCGATTTTGGGTCGTAGCAACTCTTAGTTGTGGGTGAGATCAGCTAAGGGAATCAAGTGCGCAGTATCCTGCTGGGATCAGAGGCGTAGGGAGTACAAATGTACCTTGGATCAGTGGGAGACTGATTGGGGTTCAACTACAATCCATTCCGAAGTTAGCTTGGAGTAGGCTAGTGTCTGTAGAGGCTTAATACAGTATGTGTTCAATATGGACTAGGTCCCGGGGTTTTTCTGCATTTGCGGTTTCCTCGTTAACAAAATTTCTGGTGTCTTTGTTATTTCAATTTCCGCATTATATTGTTTTATCTTTATAATGGAAATAATAAAGGTTGTGCGTTAGAAAATAAATTAGAGTAATCCAACCTTTGGTTGTTGATTGTCATTGATTGATCCTTGGATATTGGTCTTTGGTACCATCCAAGTTATTCCCTGTGTTTGATTAAATATTCGCTGATTTCTATTAGCTCGAGTAAATCAAAACAAGAGAGAGATATCAACTCCTTGAGATACTTTTACCTATATTGAGTCTGACTGTCTAGTTGATTCTCTAAGAAAGTATTTCGGAGTTAGTCCATACTGATTGCTAAATGAAATATTGGGTGGTGTTGTTAGACCCCCGATTTTTAAATAATAGGGAGGGGTACATGAGGGTGTTTTTGTTGTAGTTGATGAAGGGTATCTGGGGTATTGGGTGAAACTCCATTAGAAAATAAAACCCTAATAGATGCAGTATAATGGCCATGACTCAGCTTCTTTTTGCTGGTGTCTACATTGGTTTTCTGTTTTTTGCCTTGTTTCCTGCTTTTTTGAATCTCCTTATGTTCCTGAAGAATTTTTCGTACCAAAGCAACACAACCCTGTGGTTCTTTCCACCTGGCTAGAGCATGATTTACTAAAGCAGCTTGGAGTCTTTTTCTGTTGCCAGACCTCTGATGTAATTTGTAGATAGTGGTAAAAAGAGTGTCGTTTCTCAGACTTGTGAAGGATTTTTTTTAGACTTCAATTCAAAAATAAAATAAAAAACACAATAAATATTATAGCAAACTCAAACAAAGATGATATCAATATTAAAAGAAACACTGAGGCTAAGATTCCACTATTTTCCAAGTTCAAAGTGATTAAACCAATACTTATATTTATGCAATTTTCTCGTTTAATTTGATTCTAAAATATTTCAACAAGTAGATTTTTTCAAAAGTAGTAATTGTAAATACCAAGTATGAAGCATAAAAAGTCTTAAAACTAAGCATACTCCATCAAAATAGATCACAATCACTCAAATAAAAATTATATTCAATAATAGTTCAAGGCACATAATCATATAATTATTGCAAATAAAAAGATAAAATAGAATATACCACTTTTTGTTGGAAAAATAGCTTCCTCTATCGCCTTAGCAATGGGGTTTAGCTCCTCATATTAATCATGATCTCAAAATATTTGTTTATGGCTCAAAAGATGATTAAAAAGATGAAAAGTGATAATACAGACTATTCGCAACAGTTAGTTGGTGTTGCAGAATCACTGTTACAGGGAGAAATAGTAGCTAAAGACCTAATGCAACCGCTGTGATGAACGACACATAGGTTCTGTTGTGAAACAACGATAGTTTTCTGCGACAGTTGCTTGTGCGTCAATGTTCTTCGTGTTCTTCCTTTTCAGCAGCAGCAGTAGAATAAGGTATTTTCCTGCAACTCGATCTCTGGAGCTTTGTGGTGTTCTAAACTTCTCTGAAAGGATTCGTACCCCTTATATGACTTATCCCCTCTCCTTTTATAGGCCACAGCTCGATTAAATCTCCCCCAAAATCTTGGTTTATCTCCACAACAAGTTTTAGAGTTTTCTTTCTGCCAAACTCTCTTCACGCGTATTTGACCTCTCCCAATACTTCCAAACTCTTTATTAGATAACTGCGAATGTTGGGGAAGCTTTTATAGCCATTAGTCTCCCTGAATTGTCGAAAAAATATTCCAACAGCAACCCGTGACCACAACACCTCTGTTTCCTTCTCCCGGTCGATCTAACCCAATTCATTCGATCCAATCACATATACCAACCCTGTTATGCTCTAGGAAGTCCAGCCCAACAAAAATCAGCCATTGAATCTCGTTATTTCACGTCCAACTGATGCTCCCAAATTCACGCAGGTAATAATAGAGTTTCCCGCCAAATTTGAAATTTTAATTTGTCAAGAAAGGGTGCGCCCCCTATCCAGAGTAGGGGTGCCTTTAGCAGGTGCCTTAAGAGGTGTCCTGGGGGTGCCCCTTATCCAAACCGGGGGTCCGAATAGCAAGTGCCCTCCGGGTACTTTCCGAAAACTTTTTGAGCCAATTTTTTCCAAAAATGTTTATTGGCCAAAAATACCTACAAATAAATAAAACACCATAATAAGTACAAAAATAAGCCCTAACAATATATAGAATCGAGACAAATCGGACACAAAAATGTGTCTATCAAATACCCCCAAACCTATTATTTGCTAGTCCTCGAGCAAAAATAAAATAGAAATAAAATCCTAACTCACTGTCGCAGGCATCGTCGATTGCATTTAGCGTATGCAATAAGCTTTTAAACCCCTAGGTGTCCCTAGTGGCGGAGTGTTGTCTCCGGAGGGCTTACCAGAGGTATACCCACAAAACCTTTATACTCCATACCCTAGCTATCTACACAGAACCTTGGAAGGCACTAAAGAATCTCCTTGGTTGGCATACTTATTGACTACAGGAGGAAGTACCCTGATGCGAAATTCCAATTGTTGTACACGAGTTTGCACTCTAGCATCCTAAAATTCATATATAAGTGACAGAGCTCTACTCATATAGTCGCACAGCGCCATGAGGAAAAACAGTACGGACCACAAAAGGACCGGTCCACCGAGAGCACAACTTCCCTGGGAATAGATGCAAACGAGTGTCATACAGAAGAACTTTTCGACCTGGAGAAAATGCCTTTCGTAAAATATTCCTATCATGCACAAGTTTCATTTTGTTCTTATACTCCTTAGCACTATCGTATGCATCTCCACGAATCTCGTCCAACTCATTGAGCTGGAGCTTTCTTTGAGCTCCTACCTTGTCAAGTGAAAAGTTTAAGTTCTTAATAGCCCAATAGGCTCGATGCTCTAACTCAACAGGCAGGTGACATGCCTTGCCAAACACTAAACGATAAGGTGACATTCCAATGGATATCTTAAACGCAGTATGGTAAACCCATAAGACATCAGTAAGCCTCGACGACCAGTATTTCCTATTTGGATTAACTGTTTTCTCTAGAATACGTTTAATTTCCTTGTTGGAAACCTCTACCTGACCACTAGTCTGAGGGTGATATGGGGTTGCTACTTTATGGGTAATACCGTATTGTTTCATTAAAAGAGCAAACGGTCTATTACAAAAGTGTGAACCTCCATCACTAATTATAGCTCGCGGCGTACCAAAACGTGTAAGTATATTATCTTTCAAAAATTGGACTACGACCTTGTGGTCATTCGTTTTACACGGAAACCGCCTCAACCCACTTAGACATATAACCTACAACGACAAGTATGTAAAGATAACCAAGCGAAATAGGAAATGGACCCATAAAATCAATGCCCCACACATCAAAGACCTCAATCACTAAAATAGGGTTCAAAGGCATCATATTTCTACGGGAAATGGTTCCTAACTTCTGGCAACGCTCACAAGAAACACAATGACTATGGGAATCTTTAAAAAACGAAGTCCAGTAAAATCTACACTGCAAAATATTAGCAGCAGTCTTTTTAGCACTAAAATGACCCCCCACATGCATGTTCATGAAAAAAGGAGATAATACTAGACTGGTCACTCTCAGGTACACATCGCCTAATGATCTGGTCTGGACAATACTTAAACAAATAAGGATCATCCCAAAATAAATGCTTAACCTCGGCTAAAAACCTAGAACGATCTTGCTTACCCCAATGTTGAGGCATTCGACCAGTAACAAGATAATTCACTATATTTGCATACCAAGGTGAATGAAAAATAGAGAACAATTGTTCATCAGGAAAACTGTCCCTTATAGGAAGGGAATGATTAGGGGAACTAACAACTATCCTAGACAAGTGGTCTGCTACTACATTCTCTGCACCCCTTTTGTCTCTAATGTCTGGAAAAAATTCTTGTAACAAAAGGATCCATCTAATCAATCTAGGTTTGGTATCCTTCTTAGACAAAAGGTATTTCAAAGAAGAATGATCTGTATAGATTATGATCTTAGAACCTAATAGATAGGATCTAAACTTATCCAAGGCAAACACGATGGCTAGCAATTCCTTCTCGGTATTTGTATAGTTCATTTGGGCATCATTCAGAGTTTTGCTAGCTTAGTAAATCACATGTAGTAATTTGTTTTCTCGCTGACCTAGCACAACGCCTATAGCATAATCTGAAGCATCACACATAATTTCAAAGGGTAGGTTCCAGTTAGGTGCCTGGACTATGGGAGCGGTAGTGAGTAAAGTCTTAAGCTTCTCAAAAGCCTCTAAACAAGCATCATCAAAGACAAACTTAACATCTTTAGCAAGCAAATTGCAAAGAGGTCTAGAAATCAAGCTAAAATCCTTAATGAATCGACGGTAAAAACCTGCATGCCCTAGGAATGACCTAATATCTTTTACGGTTTTTGGGACCTGTAAAGTCTTAATAAGGTCAACTTTGGCTTCGTCAACCTCTATACCCTTTGAAGAGACGATGTGCCCTAACACAATTCCTGATTTAACCATGAAATGGCATTTTTCCCAATTAAGTACTAAATTTTTTTCCTTACACCTAGTCAACACTAATGTCAAATGATGCAAGCACTCATCGAAAGATGAACCAAACACTGAAAAATCATCCATAAAGACCTCTAAAAACCGTTCTACCATGTCAGAAAATATGCTCATCATGCAACGCTGAAAAGTCGCAGGGGCATTACAAAGCCCGAAAGGCATGCGTCTATACGCAAAGGTACCAAATGGACAGGTAAAAGTGGTTTTCTCTTGGTCTTCTGGGGCAATAACGATCTGATTATAACCGGAGTAGCCATCTAAGAAGCAATAGTGACTATGTCCAGCTAATCGCTCTAGCATTTGGTCGATAAAAGGAAGGGGAAAGTGATCCTTCCTTGTGACCTTGTTCAATTTCCTATAGTCAATACACACACGCCATCCCGTGGTCACTCGGGTTGGGATTAATTCATTATTATCATTCTGGACTACAGTGATACCTGATTTCTTGGGGACAACCTGAACAGGGCTGACCTACTTACAGTCTGAAATTGGGTAAATAATACCCGCATCTAACAAATTAAGAACCTCTTTTTGAACTACCTCTTTCATGTTAGGGTTCAGTCGACGTTGCATATCCCTAGAAGGTTTGGAGTCTTCCTCTAAATGAATCTGATGCATACACACAGTAGGATTATACCCTTAATGTCTGCTATAGTCCACCCTAAAGCTTCCTTATTGTCTTGAAGTACATTAACTAGCATACTTTCCTGATCACCATCCAAATCGGAAGCTACAATCACATGTAAAGTCTCAGATGGGCCTAAAAACACATACTTTAGAGTATCGGGTAGTGGTTTAAGGTCCAACTTTGGGGGTTCTTCTAAAGAAGAAATTAGGGTAGTCTCAGAAACTGGTAACGGTTCGAACCTAGATTTCCATATATCAGTGTCTAACACAGGGGTAGAATCTAATAGAGAATTCACCTGTTCAATAGTGCTATCGTCGTCAAAATCTAAACCAAAATGGGATAGACAACTTTCTAATGGGTCGTCAGACAAAATGTTTGGTAATGACTCCTGAACTGAGGCTTCTATCATGTTCACCTCTTCAACACCTGTGTCATCTATCTCATGAGGTAACTTACTGACATTAAAAATGTTCATCTCCATATTACCAAAAGATAAACTCATCACACCATTTTGACAGTTAATGATCGCATTAGACGTAACTAAAAATGGGCGACCTAAAATCACAGGTATCTGGTTCTCTGGATCAGGGACAGGTTGGGTATCTAGGACCACGAAATCCACTGGATAGATAAACTTTTCGACCTCAATAAGGACATCCTCAATAACACCTCGAGGAATTTTAACAGACCTATCCGCTAACTGCAGTGTTATCTGAGTAGGTTTCATTTCACCAAGTCCTAGTTGTAAGTACACATGGTACGGAAGTAGGTTCACACTAGCTCCTAAGTCAAGTAAAGCTTTTTCTACCCGGTGTTTACCTATTATACAAGCAATGGTAGGGGAACCTGGGTCTTTTTACTTTGGAGTTGTAGTGTTTTGAATAATTGAACTTACGTGACTAGCTAAAAAGGCTTTCTTATGGATGCTAAGTTTTCGCTTTCGCGTACACATATCCTTAAGGAACTTGGCATAAGCAGGAATTTGCCTAATTGCATCTAATAAAGGAAGGTTTATGGTAACTTGCTTAAAAACTTCCAATATGTCATTAAAGTTCGATTCCTTCTTTGTTGGTACTAATAGCTGAGGAAATGGGCCTCTAGGCACAGAATCAGACCTCTCAGGGACTGAGTTGGCATCATCAGAAATTTTATCAGTTTCCTTAGCTAGTGGTCTTGAGGGGTGAACTACAGTATATGTTCACTATCGGGCATGGTTACCTGATTGTCTACTATTCTACCACTCCTAAGGGTTCTAATAGCATTCAATTGATTCGATGGTTTTGTGCCTACTTCATGAACTCCTCTAGGATTGGGATTAGTCTGACTAGGGAACCTATCATTATCTCTCTCATTTAAGGTCTTAGCTATTTGGCCGACTTGAAGTTCTAACTTAGCAAGGCTCTGAGCATTAGTTTGAAAATTCTGCTTGGTTTCCTGTTGAAAACTAACATGGATATGTGCTAACATTTCCTGAGTTTTTGCTAACATCTTAATAGATTCCTCTAAGCTAGTCGTCTTATTTTCTGGGCCTGATGTATTCCTAGTGTAGCCAAAACCTTGGGGAGCATTAGAATTATTAGACTGACCCTGACTCTGACCCTTAGACCATGAAAAGTTCGGATGTTTCCTCCAACCAGGATTATAGGTTTCTGAATATGGGTCAAACTTCTGACGATTATCAAACCTAGTGTTATTATATAGAGCATTGGCTTGCTCTTCATTATTCTGGCCTTCCCAAAGAGGCTCCAATCTACCACTAGTGTTACCCACTTCTAAAGCTTCTAACCTTTTCGCTATAGCAGCAATTTTGACATCTTATTCATAGCCTCCTTCTACCCTATTAACGTTTCCTCTGCTAAGAAGATTTATTTTCTGGGGTCCCCTACTACTTTCCCATTGTTGGGTTTTTTCAGCGACTTCATGAAGATATGTCATCGCGTTATCAACTGTTTGGTTCTCAAATCCACCAGTACACATAGATTCTACTGTGGTTGTGGTGTGAATCTAAACCCTCATAAAGGATCTGAACTAACCTAACCTTCTCTAAACCATGATGAGGATATTGGGATAATAAATCATTGAACCTTTCCAAATACCTATACAAAGTTTCTCCCTCCTGTTGAGAAAACGTACAGATTTGCGTCCTAATAGACGATGTTTTGTGCCTAGGGAAAAACTTGTTCAAAAAGGAAGATGTAAGTTGTTCATACGTTTCGATTGACCCGGAAGCCAAACTATATAGCCACGATTTATCTTTATCTTTCAGGGAAAAGGGGAATAACCTAAGTTTCAAAGCATCATCATCTAAGTTTCTAATCCTGAGGGTACTACGAATTTCCTCAAAGTCCCTAACATGGAAATAGGGGTTTTCATTTTCTTTCCCTAAAAAGATTGGGAGCAGCTGTAAGGTCCCAGGTTTAAGTTCATAAGTTGCTTCCGTCTCAGCATGAGGGACGAGTAGTCCTAGTTGGATTCAACAAAGCTTTCAAAGTTGCCATTTCTGGCGCTATCGGAGCAACAGGGATTCTCTCCTCAGTCAATGGACGTTCAAAAACAGACTCTTCAAAAGTCGGACTCTCTAGATTAAGGTAATCGAGACGCTTCGAACTACTAGGTTTCTCTTTAACAAATCTACCTAGTGCGTCTCTTTTACGTTCAGCCATATAATAGAATTTTCTAAATTGGAAGGGTAAGAAAACACAGATCAAGGCCGACTCAACCAAATCAAACCTATTGATTTCTAGCAAACAAAAAGCACGATGGCTCCACTTAGATTGTTTCTAGACCAGCTTCTAATCCTTCAAAAGGGAATTCGTTAAAATTTAAGCAAACCCCTCTGGAATCAATCCGAGTTAACATAAGTTGAATAGAGGCAAGGGAAGCTCGGTGGAGCTTTGATACCTAAGGCCTCACCGGTATTACAAGGCGGCGCAGTCACGCATTCAACTTACAGAAAACGTCAAGAACTTCGAAGTATGCTTAAAAGAGTAACCAATATTTTTCGAATGACTTTCCTGTTAAGCTCGTTACCCTATCGGTCTCGTTCTAGTCAAAATTTTAGGCTTAGGTTCGCGTAGGTTGCGTGTTCCTAAAGCGGGCAAGAAGAGAATGGTGATGAAATCCGAACCATTATCTTGTATGGCCAGGCCTTTCCCTTTACTAGAAAAATAAATGTCCGTATTCAGTCCTCAACATATATGCAGACGAAGGAGTCCAGTAACTCGCTGACAGGGGATTCGCGAGTGTTTAGAATCTTACCTCCCGTTCCAGACGGGGGATGAATCGGTTGTAGTCGACTCGGGCCACTGACTCTGATGTCTAGTGTACGAACCCAAGGTGCAAAGACAATATCGTAATTGTCCTCCTTCTCTGCAAACAGTTTATATTTAAGGTACCGTTCCGTAGGGTAATAAAAAAAATAATGTCCCAAAGTCCAAAAGTTCAAAAGTCCAAAAAGAAAAGAAAAATTACAAAAATAATAAACCCTAATACAGTTTTTTTTTCTAAAAGAAAATAAACAAACCCTAAACTAAAATTGTCTAAAATAAAATTGTCTTCTTTTCTGTTCTTTTTGCTTTAATCTTTAGCTCCAAGTCTTTATGAAATCACCAAACTCTTTGGCTCAATTTTCTTTATGATCCAGAACCTGTAGATACAAGATAAATACCCAAAAACATAAAAAGAACAAAAATAAAAATAAAAATAAAAATAAAATAAATCTAAAACCCTAAAAACAAGTCCGCGTCGGCGGCGCCAAAAATTGATGTGATTTGTAGATAGTGGTAAAAAGAGTGTCGTTTCTCAGACTTGTGAAGGATTTTTTTAGACTTAAATTCAAAACTAAAATAGAAAACACAATAAAAATTATAGCAAACTCAAACAAAGATGATATCAATATTAAAAGAAACACTAAGGCTAAGATTCCACTATTTTCCAAGTTCAAAGTGATTAAACCAATACTTATATTTATGCAATTTTCTCGTTTAATTTGATTCTAAAATATTGAAACAAGTAGATTTTCAAAAGTAGTAATTGTAAATACCAAGTATGAAGCATCAAAAGTCTTAAAACTAAGCATACTCCATCAAAATAGATCACAATAACTCAAATAAAAATCATATTCAACAATAGTTCAAGGAAAATAATCATATAATTATTGCAAATAAAAAGATAAAATAGAATATACCACTTTTTGTTGGAAAAATAACTTCCTCTATCGCCTCAGCAATGGGGTTTAGCTCCTCATATTAATCATGATCTCAAAATATTTGTTTATGGCTCAAAAGATGATTAAAAAGATGAAAAGTGATAATACAGACGATTCGCAACAGTTTGTTGGTGTTGCAGAATCACTGTTACAGGGAGAAATAGTAGCTAAAGACCTAATGCAACCGCTGTGATGAACGACACATAGGTTCTGCTGTGAAACAACGATAGTTTTCTGTGCCAGTTGCTTGTGCGTCAATTTTCTTCGTGTTCTTCCTCTTTAGCAGCAACAGCAGAATAAGGTATTTTCCTGCAACTCGATCTCTGGAGCTCTGTGGTGTTCTAAACTTCTTTGAAAGGATTCGTACCCCTTATATGACTTATACCCTCTCCTTTTATAGGCCACAGCTCGATTAGATCTCCCCCAAAATCTTGGTTTCTCTCCACAGCAAGTTTCAGAGTTTTCTTTCTGCCAAACTCTCTTCACGCGTATTTGACCTCTCCCAATACTTTCAAACTCTTTATTATATAACTACGAATGTTGGGGAAGCTTTTCTAGCCTTTAATCTCCCTGAATTGTCGAAAAAATATTCCAACAGCAACCCGTGACCACAACACCTCTGTTTCCTTCTCCCGGTCGATCTAACCCAATTCATTCGATCCAATCACATATACCAACCCTGTTATGCTCTAGGAAGTCCAGCCCAATAAAAATCAGCCATTGAATCTCGTTATTTCACGTCCAACTGATGCTCCCAAATTCACGCAGGTAATAGTAGAGTTTCCCGCCGACTTTGAAATTTGAATTTGTGAAGAAAGGGGGCGCCCCTATCCAGAGTAGGGGTGCCTTTAGCAGCTGCCTTAAGGGGTGTCCCGGGGGTGCCCCTTATCCAAACCGGGGGTCCGAATAACAAGTGTCCTCCGGGTGCTTTCCGACAACTTTTCGAGTCAATTTTTTCCAAAAAATGTTTATTAGCCAAAAATACCTAAAAATAAATAAAACACCATAATAATTACAAAAATAAGGCCTAACAATATATGAATCGAGACAAATCGGACACAAAACTGTGTCTATCAACCTCTCATCCTTAGAACTTTTGGGAAAGTACAGATTGAGAGTACATATAGGAAATAGAAGCAAATGTAGCCATGAGATTATATCCTTGGGATGGGCTAACACTCTATCTAGAGATAATTTTAGGGTTCTAGAGAAATTAAGCCTGCATTGTGGAGGAATGCTAGAAACAGTTGTTACCTGTTTTTGGAAAACCAGATTGAGCATCTCCACTGATAATCCCAAAGTAGAGTCTTCATGTGATGGGATGACTGAGAAATAACCTTCATGTGTTACATTGGTCTCTGCAAAAGATGCAGTAATTGGTTGTTTGGGTTTGTCAACACCATATAGTAGAACATCTGCACTCCAATCATTAAAAGGAACACAAACAGCACCCCCAACATGGTATTTACATGGACGCTTCCAAGAGTAAACCTGCATACAAGGAACACACAACCACATCTGTAACTGATGCAAAAACCTCTCCCAAGCCATGTATACACTGACCTCTGCACGTATTCTATCTTGACAGATATAGATGTATTTGGTTGCTGGGTAATGTTTATCATGGATGTGTTTGAGAATTAAAGTTTTGAAATAACCTCTTCCACCAACACCATCGTGGCATTCATCAAAGTGTTTGAATGGACAATGACAATATGTATCGTCACCAAAGTCGATGTCTCTGCAGGTTAGTTGTTCTTGGGAAGATGAATTTGTAGAAGATCCAACCTGTGTTGCAGATGAATGTGTAGAGGAACCCACAAGAGGCCCTGGTTGTTCTTGGGAAGAGAGAAAATCTCTTTTTTAGCTTATGTACGCGTCCCTGGTTGTTATAATTATTCTTAGGATTCAGTAAATATCCCATAGAAGATATTCTCTATCCTAACTTTCCCTTATCTGCACGTATCTCGCAAAACCAACTCCACAGAAGACCCGTGAAAGACAGCCCTCTGTTTTGCTTGGAATCGACGATTCAGCCCAATTGGATCGAGGAAATTGCGCATAAAAGCTCTGTTAAGTCCATTAGAGTCCATCCTAGTTGATATTGGTGATTGAATCTCTCCCAAAATAGCCTAACAATCGAACCCTAAATTCTGTTCTCGTTGGAAACATTTTCCCGCCAAAACGTTAATTTGAAATGTGAAGAAGGATGCCCCCTATCCTCTGATGGGTCGTGAATAGCAAGTGGGGCTGAAATAAAATTATTGGGTGGAAATAACCAAAACTTGGGTGTCTTTAGTAATTTTTCTGGGATGTTTTCCGCACTTTTTCGGGGTTCCTCCGGGGTATTTTTGGGGTGTCTCTGGCATACTTCTGGGGAGATTCTGGTACGTTATCTACGGAGGTTCAAATGCCACATTCTGAGCCAATTTCGCCGCAAAAGCTTATTTCTCCAAAAACACCTACAAAGACATAAAATAACCAAATAAGTACAAAATCGAGCACTAACAATATATACAATTGGGACAAATTAGACACATAAATGCGTCTATCAAATACCCCCAAACTTATTATTTGCTAGTCCCGAGAAAATCAAAACTACAAAATAAAATCCTAACTCACTGTCGCAGGCATCGTCGATTGCATTTAGCGTATGCAATAAGCCTTTAAACCCCTAGGTGTCCCTAGTGGCCGAGTTATAGTCTCGGGAGGGCTTACAAGAGATATACCCACAAAAATTGTACTCCAGACCTTAGCTATCTACGCAGAACCTTGGAAGGCACTAAAGAATCTCCTTGGTTGGCATACTTATTGACTACAGGAAGAAGTACCCTGATGCGAAATTCCAATTGCTGTACACGAGTTTGCACTCAAGCATACTAAGATTCATATAAAGTGACAGAGCTCTACTAAGATAGTCGCACTATGGACATCAATATCCGGAGTCAAAAATAATCAATGGATAGATCAAGAAGATGGATATAGAAAAACATAGATGGTTTTGATGTTTACTAAGTGAACGGTGTTTCCCATATCTGTCTGAAGGCCTCCGCCAAAATGAACCTATCCTAATGGATTGAGATACTAGTCTGACTAATATCAACACACTGGCATATACAAGGGTACCAGTGGTCGATAACTTAACTCTAGGTCAACACAACTGGCATATACAAGGGTACCAGTGGTCGACTTTATTGAATTTATTCCTTTTGGTCAAATGGTCTGGTCTCAATTTCTTTTTTTCTTTTTTTTTTATAACTTTTTTTTTTTTCAATTTTTTTTTCATGGTATCTCAATCACTCTAATTCACCCTAGCATTGGTAACAACTTGAATCGTGAACCCCACCAAATCACTTAGAAACATATTTAAAAATAAAACAACATCAAAAAAGAAGTGAAAAGGACTCAACGAGATATGGTGAAACTATCATGTTATTCCTAACAACTGAGCTCTGTGCTTTTATGAATAGACTCTTTAGATGTTGCCATCTAATCAGATTGGTTCGTCAACTCCTACAACCAAAATGCTTCCATCCACTTAGATTAGTTAGTGCAATCCTCAATAGGAATAAATTTCTAGGTTCTGGAGTTTATTTATTCATACTGCAACTAAAAAGTTTCTCCCATACCCCCAAACTTAAATCTAACATTGTCCTCAATGTTCTAAAGATAAAATTAAAAGCATGAACAAGGAGAAACTGTTACCATTTGAAGCAAAAGAGTTAAGGAAAGATATTACCGTGTTGCATGAGATTGGGTTACCTCCCAATAAGTGCTAAGTTTAAAGTCCTCAGCCATACATTGGAAAGGATTAGTCAACTCGAATCGTATAACAGTAGCCGAAATAACTGAGGGTCTTCAAAACCAAATAGAGATGACCAAAGAAAACCGTAGTAAACCAAGAAAATGAACAAGAATAGCATGCCCTTACCTAGTTTCCTGATTAAGAAATTTATATCTAATTGTGGTTCAGGTTCAGGTTCAGGTTCTATGAAAGGGTCTACATAGAAAATTTTCATTGGCTGCGTTTCTTCATAGGTGGGATCCGAATCATTAGGTCCTAGAGTCTGGAAAAACTCAAATATGATCTTAGAAGCGCACAATAATAACCTAAATAACTGAGGATCCTCTAAGTCAATAAGATTTGACTTACGTAATTGACCACAATGAGAGTAGTGGTCATTCTTAAGCAAATGTGTCGATTCTAATTTCCTAAAGCATTCAGGTTTAGTCTCACAACTTAATATTCGACACATTTGGAATATAAACGTTCCCACGGTTGGAAGAAAACTATTTGGTGGGAAAACAAAGTCAATCTGGGGATCATATCCTGGGAAAACCACATCAACCAGAGGATGGGTTTCTAACGACTGAACTTCTTCCTGGACATCATTAGGTTCGGGAAAACGAGTATGAAGGTAATCTTGTAAAATTGTCGAGGCAGAGATATCAAGTACTGAGTGAAGGGACTTTCTGAGAGTTAAAGGTAAGGCACTAGGAAGGTGATAATCACCCCCAAACTTAGAGTTTTCAGTGTCTCTAGATAGACTAGTTACAATCTCCCTAATTTCTGGATCATTAGATTCTTGAAAACGGTCAATTGATTCTTCTAATTTATTATCAGGTAGTGCATCTTTACTCATCTCTACGGGTATATCTTCTTCATCTAATACTATTGTTTCTAAGTCGCTAGACTCTAAAACAGCATTTTCGGAATAAACTCGTTCCTCTAAACCACTATTGGCTTCGTAATCAAAAGGAAAAACTACATCGTCTAAAACGGTGGTATCCCTAATCAAATCCTCGTCCTTTTGAATAGGTGAATAATCATAAAAATTAATTGGATTTGAACTAGAAATAATATAATCATTATAAAGCTCAATTGGATTAATAGATTCCTAATCACTATGCCTACATATTTCAGATTCTTCATTACTACTATCCTCATCATCATAATAGTACAAAGATGATTGAACCTTATCTAAATAAGTAGCGTCTTTTATTCTAGCCTCGTCCTCTAAATTAGGCAAATATTCACTATTGATGTCAAGGGTAGAATTAGAAACCCTATTTTGGAAATTTATTTTTTTTCTAGCAGCATTAGCCAACTGTTCATTTTCTGCCTCTAGACGTGCCTGAATTTCACTGAGCATAACACTTATACGTTCACCACTCTCGTTTATCATCTCAGAATATCGTGTACACTCTTCCTTTGAACTATTCATTGCAACTAAACGTTTATACGTCCTTTCAATCCGTTGTTGGGTCTCTTCTAGAGATAGAACAGGTTCAGAAATATCATAATCAGGACTAGTTTCCAAAAACGAGTAACCAGTACTTCAGTGTTCCTGATATGAACCATAACCTTGAAAAGGTTGGCGTTCCCAAATACTATTCCCACCATGGTCATAAAACTGATGATGTCCATATTCAAATTCAGGTCGATACTCATTGTATTGGCTTCTATCATACTAGTTCGACATTCTTAATTGCAAGGGAATTTTACACAACCACAAACAAGGCCGACTCGACTCCACCAAAACAAACCTAAATATTTCTAGCAAACAAAAAGCATGATGGCTTCACTTAGATTGTTTCTAGACTTGCTTCTATCTCTCGAAGGGGAATTCATTACAATTTAAGCAAACCCCTCTGGAATCAATCCGAGTCAAAGTAAGTTTAATTGAGGCGAGGGAAGCTCAGTGGAGCTTTGATACCCAAGTCCTCACAGCTATCACAAGGCGGCGTAGTCACGCATTCAACTCACAGAAACCATCATGAACTTCGAGGTGTGCTTAAGAAAGTAACCAATATCCTTCGAAATTTTTTCTTGATAAGCGTGATACCTATCGGTCTCGTTCTAGTCAAGTTTTAAGCTTGGGTTTGCGTTAGGTTTCATTTTCCTAAGGAGGGAAAGAAGGGAATGGTGATGAAATCCGAACCCTTATCTTGTATTGGACAGTCCTTGCCCTTTACTAGGAATTTAAAAACAGTCCAAATTCGTCCTCAATCAATGAATCACCTTAAGGAATACATTAAACCCGCTAATAGGGGATTCACGGGTGTTTCGAAAGCTTACCTCCCGTACCAGACGGGGGATGAACCGTTGAAGTCGACTCGGGCCACAACTCCTATGTCATGTACGAACCCGAGGGGCCGAGACGATATTGTAATCGTCGTCCTTCCCTGCAAACAGTTTATATTTAAAATTTTTTTATTAATAATAAGACCCTTCCGTAGGGTTAAAAAAATAATAAAAAAAATGTCCAAAAGTCCAGAATAAAGTCCAAATAAAAAGTCCAAAAATTACAAAAATTATGAAAAATAAAGCCTATTTAAAAATTCTAAAAAATAAATAAATAAAAGCTATATACAAAAAAAAATAATAAAAATTAAATCCTAAAAAAAAAATTATGTCTTTTTTTTCTTCTCTTTTAGCTTTTAGCTTTAAGCTTTTTGTTCCCAAGTCCTTAGTATTCCACTTCGAACCTGTAAATCAAAGACACAAAAAGAAACGTAAAAAGGAACAAATAATAGTAAAAAAAAAAAAAAACCTAAAAACAAGTCCGCGTCGGCGGCGCCATTTTGTTGTAATAATTTTAATGAGCTAAATAAGAGTTCGTTGCTCGGACTTGAAAAGATTTGAAAACAAAATTGTATATACAAAATATGTCACAAGATCAAGAGATACTAGGACTCAGGATTCCACCATTAATCATTCACACAATTCATATATTTATTCCCAAACAATTATAGCTCAAATGATATTGACTCTTATTCTTGCCAAGGTAGATTTTTAGAAGATTGATTGTAAATCACTAGCATGACGCATCAAAAGCACTCCGACCAAGCATACATCATCATACGATATAACAACCAATTAAGAAAAATCATAAAACAATTAATAAAAGTGCAAGTGGTCATAAAAGAATTAAATATAATTATCATATGCGTAAAGAACGGCTTCCTCCATCATCCCAGTGTTGGGATTTAGCTACTCATATTAATCATGTTCTCAAAATACATTATTTATGCTCAAAGTATGATTAAAAGAGTTAGAAATTATAATACAGCGATTCTGAGACTCACATAAGGCGTCAAAGAAAGAACGATAAGACGATACTGCTGTAAACAACGACACATGCAAACTGCTGCTGCCTCTGTTGAAGAACGACGGTTTCTGACTGTCTGTTCTTCGTCTTCTTCTTCTTCTTCTTCTTCTTCGAGCAGCAGCAGGAAGCTTTCCTGCAGCTTCCTGTTCTTCGTCTTCCAGCCTCTCTGCTGCGTCTCTGTGGTCTCTAAACTTCCCCAAACTTCTTGATAACTTTTCTAAGACTCGAACCAGCCTTTTTATACCCAGCAAAACCCCCAAATCCGAGTTTATCTATGAATATTCTTTTTATTCTCTTCGGTCAACAATAGAGAGAAAATCTCTTTTTTAGCTTATGTACGCGTCCCTGGTTGTTACAATTATTCTTAGGATTCAGTAAATATCCCATAGAAGATATTCTCTATCCTAACTTTCCCTTATCTGCACGTATCTCTCAAAACCAACTCCACAGAAGACTCGTGAAAGACAGCCCTCTGTTTTGCTTGGAATCGACGATTCAGCCCAATTGGATCGAGGAAATTGCGCATAAAAGCTCTGTTAAGTCCATTAGAGTCCATCCTAGTTGATATTGGCGAGTGAATCTCTCCCAAAATAGCCTAACAATCGAACCCTAAATTATGTTCTCGTTGGAAACATTTTCCCGCCAAAACGTTAATTTGAAATGTGAAGAAGGATGCCCCCTATCCTCTGATGGGATGCGAATAGCAAGTGGGGCTGAAATAAATTATTGGGTGGAAATAACCAAAACTTGGGTGCCTTTAGTAATTTTTCTGGGATGTTTTCCGCACTTTTTCGGGGTTCCTCCGGGGTATTTATGGGGTGTCTCTGGCATACTTCTGGGGAGATTCTGGTACGTTATCTACGGAGGTTCAAATGCCACATTTTGAGCCAATTACGCCGCAAAAGCTTATTTCTCCAAAAACACCAACAAAGACATAAAATAACCAAATAAGTACAAAATCGAGCACTAACAATATATACAATTGGGACAAATTAGACACATAAATGCGTCTATCACAGTGTATTACATGCAATGGTACCATCGTCGAGGTACCATGCATGAAATTCAAGAGTACACTCAGCTGCAATCTGCACTACAAGTGGATGAAGTATAAAAGCAAAAATAGGTGGCCCTAATGAGTCACCTTGTTGGACGCCTTTTGCAGATGATAGGACTGTATCATTATAATACAATCTAGTCGGCTTAGAATAACAAAATTCGACCCACCTTGCAATGTTGGGACATTTGGATCGAACTTCATTGATTAAGACAGTCATGTCCACCATGTTGAATGCATTGGTGAATTCTACGAGCATCGTGGTCATATTATCTTGGTTGCCTTTCAACTCCACAAGCTTGTTTGCTGAGTGTAAGATGGCTTCCCCACCACATGGTACCCCAACACCAAACTGATGATTGCCCAGATATGTAGTCAAATCATTGCACACCAAAGTGGCAGGCAACTTGGAACATAATCTCCTCCATATTGTGCCCACTGCGATGGGTCTCAATCCACCACCCGGCTTGAGCAAATGAGTCAATGGTGCACTTGCGACAAATTCACCAAGAATGGAAGGACATCTACCCTCTAGCCACAAGTTAACAACCCCCACAATAGACTGTAAAAGGTTTTCTGCTACAACTGCACCACTTAGAGCATCCAACAAATGTTGGGATCTAAGACCATCTCTCCCACACGTTGTTCATTTGGGAAAGCTCTTCAAAGTCTTTAAGACACTTTTAGAATCCACATATAATGCATTTGACGAGGGGTTATCCGCTGGAATGATTGGAGGTGGTGCAGAGGGTTGTTTCAATTGCAATTCATGTAATGTATCCGGCGTAGATGGAGCAACCCCATCAGATGATAGAATATGAATTGCGGCTGTGTAATGACCATTGCTTAGCTTCCTTCTACAGGCCTCAAGATTGACATCCTTCACCTTCCTGACATATCGTTTTTGCTGGTGGTAGTTGGGTTTGGACAACTCCAATAATTTCTGCACCAAACTGTAACATTCGTAAGGTTCCTTCCAAGTTGCAGGTGCTTTGTTTATGGCAGCTATCTGTAATTTCTTCCTTACACCCAATCTCTTCATTGTAATTTTTAGGCATATATAAATTCAAAGTGCATACAGGCAACAACAACAGATTCAACCATGCACATAAATCCAAGGGTTTAACAATCACATTATCTAGTGAAGATTTCAGGGCTATAGAAAACTGCAGTCTACAAGGTGGGGGAATACTATTGTAGTTGTTATTTTCCGTTGAAGAATTAGATCAAGAATCTCGACAGTTAAGGTACCCATGGCCTCCTCAATCGGCGTATTATCATCTGCGGCATTCAGTGTATGTTGATGTTGAGGTTTCGCAGTACCATGAATAAGAAAATCATCCCAGTGCCGTTGAAAGGCCCATTGATAATTTCACTAATATCACTTGGATCACGACACGCTTTCCTCCATACATGTGTGTGTAAACACTTCATACACAACCACAATTGCATATCAGCCAACCCCTTTTCCCAAGCATTGTAGCAGTACAGATTGGTACGTATCCGTTCTCTGCAGATCTCCTTTGCTTCCTTATTAGGGAAATGCATTATTATTATTATTATTTTATTTTTAAATTATTTATTATTATTATTATTATTATTATTATTATTATTATTACAAATCAAACAAGGTACAATGTCAACGACGACATTACACGACGACATCGGTGGAAGGAAAACGAGCGACAAGCTGAGTGCATACACCCTTTTGAATAACAATGCCTAACCTATGAAAGCGAGAATCACTTACCTAGGAGTTGGCATCATGACCAATGAGACAGTTTCTCAATCTTCTCATAAAACTAATTGTATCTTCACTTAGCTCACCTAAGTTAGAAAAGGCCAACACCCCAAATCCATATCCTAATGCAGCACACTTGTCGAGGTATTTGTGACATTTATGCGTAATTGCAGCTGAAATGGCATGCCCTGGAGTAAAGTTGCGTGTCCTGGAAGTTTTGAATGGCGAGACGCATGTGACATCAAAGCATATATCCTTACCATCTATCCAAATATACACGAGAATATCAGCTGGCTTTAAGTCTTTGTTGGAGTTAGACAGAACACCCAAGGAAGCTTCTTTCTTTGCAGGTACACGGGCTCTATAACAAATGTCAGCCAATACATCTTTCACAAGATCATGACGAAATTTAGTACCCACATCTTTAGAGGAATGTAAAGCAAGGTCTCCGAAGACGTCCATGTGTCTACTACAACTGGAGCATACATCATATTTATCGAAAATGGGTATGCCAAAACGATATTGGAGCACGACACAGAAGTGTCTTGGTACAGCTGCCTGATTTAGTCCGCTAATTGGAATGGCTTTGAGAAAGTCCATCGTATGTGTTGTACGATTTCTCTGCCAAAGGAAGAAGTCACGCTCAGACAAGGAATAACTTGTGGGGATCTCTCCATAATAACATCAAAGTATTTAACCGCCAAAGACTTCATATACTGAGGGGCGGCGTCGTTGATGTTGAAGGTGTAAGGAGATAATCCACATGCCTGAGTGTATGTCTGCAAGGCATGTTGATAGTTGTGGCATGATTCTAAAATAGAAGAGCATACTTTACAGGAACTGAGTCTGAGCACAAGAAGCAAGATAGCAATAGTTCCATGTATCTGACATACTAAGAACAACAAGGCCTCCGTTTTTGATTGGCAATGTAGCAATGCGCTGCTGAATCAAACCAAAGCCTGCTCCGTCTCCAACCACTATCCTGCGCAAGTAATGCATTAGATGTTTATCAAACTCCAAAGAGGCAGATTTAGTTTCCAAAGGGCTGGTGGTTCGTAAATTGAAATACAACTTAGAAACACCACTGCAACTACGTAACAGCAGCATCTCACTCTGTGGGTCTTGCAGCTGTTGTATACAGGTCATGAGATGCACAGTTTTATCGACTCTTGCATGTACCAAATTACTGCAGTATTGTAAGTCGAGGCTGACATGCCCACCAAGTACTTTCACCCCAACTGATTGCTTGCTAATTTGAGCGAGGAAGGCACCAGGTGAATCTCTTCTAGGATCATTAGTTGGCCAAAAGACCCCAGTCTTAGATATGTTTAGATGTGGTCCTATTCTAGGCCCTTCTTCTTGCAAGATTTTCAAGGCGTCGGTAACTTCTAGAGTGTCACCTGCTATGGTTCCATCGACTAAGTACCAGGCGTGGAAATATAGATTGCATTGAGCAGCAATCAACTCAGCAACATGCTGCAAGACAAAAGCAAATAAAAGTGGACCCAAAGGGTCACCCTGCTGAACACCTGTTGCAGAAGAGAGTATATTATCATTGTAATAGAGTCTTGTAGGTGTTGAATAACAAAATTCAACCCATCTTGCAATACTGGGCAGTGAGCTCTTACTTTCTTAATCAAAGTGGACCTGTCAACTAGGTCAAAAGCGTTGGAAAAATCAATCAAAAACATAGTCATGTTGGACTCGCAACCCTTCATCTCTAGTAGCCGGTTTGCAGAATGCATGATGCCTTTACTCCCACAAGGTATTCCAACCCCAAACTGGTAAGTACCGAGGTATTCTGTCATATCTTTGGTTACAGAGGTTGCGGCTAATTTGGAACACAACCGCCTCCATATAGTCACTACAGCAATTGGTCTCAGCCCACCTCCAGGTTTGAGCAGTGAAGTGAGAGGAGCACTAGCCACATATTCACCGAGAATGGGAGGACACTGACCTGACAGCCACAAGTTAACAACCCCAGCCATGGATTTTAGTAGATCATCAGCAATAGCAGCAGCAGGGCCACTCATTGCGTCCAACAGATGTTGGGATCTGAGACCTTCTCTCCAACATGAAGTCCCTTTCAGAAATCTCTTAATGGCAGAAAGCACCGATGTAGCATCCACCGACAAGGCCGTGGCTGAGATGTTCTCTATGGGAATTCCTTGAGGAGGTGCTGTAGGGTGTTTTTGTTGCTATTCATAAAGGGTGTTTGGTGTAGAAGGAGCCACGCTATTGGATGAAAGGATGTGAATAGCAGCCGAGATATGGTAACAGCTATCATGTTATAACACCTGAGCCCGGTCCTATTAGTTAATGGGTTCCTCAACTCCTACAACCAAAATGATTCCATCCACTTATATTGTCTAGTGTCATCCTTAAGGCACAAGTTTCTAGATTTTGGAGTTTATTATACAATTTTTTCTATTTAAAAAAGAAAAAAAATTAAAGGCATCAAACTCTACAAATTACAAAAATGATACTCCAACTCATAGCTACTTTTGAACAATATAGGATAAACACTAAACTAGCTATTTAGTTGGCATGTAATCCCGACTCAGCTAAAATATACCTCATCGTCAAGAAAAAATGTCATCTACTTAGAAAGGCTAATGTTTATTCTAGATTTTTCAAAAATCTCTAAAAGTTAGAGTTTTGTATACATCAATTTGTTTTCTTATGGAACCCCACCCCCACACTTAAATCAAACATTGTCCTCAATGTTTCAAACCATTACAAAAAGAATAAGAGGAATATTTGAAAAAGACAAGGAAGTAAGAATTGGAATTGTTCACCCGATTGACGCATACGAGTAACATTCAAAATAGACTCCCCATATATCAACAATCTGCATAGATAGCAAAAGCTTCACAAGAATGTTAGCAAATGGTGGGAAAAGTGAAATTATTATTTCACGAGAGTCACCCCCACACTTAGTCTTTTCTACACTAGGAAGTGTATACAAAACATAAGTGGAAGGAACTTCTATTGGTTCCTCTTGGCAAACCTGCATGGTGTTAGACTCAAACACATATGGTGGATATTTGAAAGCAAGAAATTCGGAAAGAACTTTAGAAGCACATAATTCCATCCCCAAATGAGGTATTTTCCTAAAAGTCTGGCTAACAACTCTATGAGAAACTACTTAAAGTTTGGGAGGATCATCATTAAATAGAGATTCATGTAAAGGGTTGGACAAACCTTGCAAAACCTCTTGTATTACGGGATCCTCGGCACTACTGGACACTTCCATTCTCACATCACAAGTATCATCATTCTCACTCGAAGTCTTGTTAAGACTTTCATTGGTTTCTTCTATAACCAAGTCCTCCTCATCGGAAAAGAAATCAGAATCTTCCATAAGAAAATTATCGTAATCCTTATGTTCTTCACAAGTTGACTTCTCATTCAAAGTATCGACTATCTTTGAATTTGGGGCACGGTGCACAAAGAAGTCATAATTATCATCGCTCTCATACACAACATAAGTCTTACCATCAATAATTGTAGTGTTTCTATACTCAACTTCTTCCTTTTGAATAGGAGAATGATCATTATAATCATGAGTTGAGCTAGTACCACCTTCATTGTCAATATTTTCCAAGGGTTCATCATCTTCAGAATCTTCTTCTTAGGGCTCTTCTCCATTATCCACACGGTGGTTAACCTCATCATGTATGGCCCTAGTAATTGCTTGAAGAGTTTCTTCGTTGCTCCCTCTTCTTCCAACTGCTCATATTGTCTAAAGAGTTTCTTTATGTTAACACGTTTTCCGCTACTATTCACAATAGGTTCTCTAAACCATGTATCTTCCCTTTGAATGGGTGAAGGATCATAAGTACGATCCAGGACAGGTCTAAATACACTATCATAGGTTTCACTTGGTAAGAAACTCGGCACGTTGGGAGTTGAGTTAATCTGGTTCCATGTACGTTGCAAATCCATGAATTCATTAGGCATCTGCAAGAAACTAGATTGGAACGTATGAGAAGTATAACTATCCCCCTATCCTTGTGATTGTACACTTACATAACCACTAAAAGGTTGCTGCGATGTATGAGAAATATCACAAGGTCTTGTAGAATAGTCATCATAACCAAAATATTGGTTTTGATTGTATCCCACATATGGTTGGAAGCTATTGTAAGAGTGAGATTGAAAATCAGAATTATTACCATAGTACGTTTGGTCTTGTGAACCATATATGTTGTTCCCATATGTTTTGTTCCCAAAAAGGATACATCTTGAAAAATTATGCACACAACTCGTTTAGAGACTTACCTCTTGTTCTCAATTGTGCACACACAAAACAAGTGATTGATGGTACCTGAAATAAGATTCTTAAAAAGATAAATTAGAAAAAGATAAAAAATAAAAACTAAATGCAAAAACTGAAAATCAAATAACAACTCAAACTACAGACTGCTCCCGGCAGCGGCTTTGACGATGTGTCAACTCGCAAATAAGAATTTTCCTTACTTTTCTTACACTAATATGTAGCATAAGGGAGAGTGGAGTTGATGCGTGTCGTAACCACAACAAATTAATTACTATTTTTCTCACTAATTAACAAGTAATATAGCGATAGTAAGGATCGTTCCCATGAGGAGCAAGAGGTTTTAGTTGTCTTATAATGTCACAAAGGGGGGTTTTGGTTTTAGATTTTATACAGAAAAATAAATAAACAAAGCAATTAAAAGATAAAGGAAAATCAATAAGAGAGATTAGATCAAGGAATCCTTCTTCGTTGCAAAACAATGATTCAAGTTATGTTTTTCATCCACATGTTATTAGTCACAGATTATCACCAACCGTAGGTAAAGCAGCTAGCTCAGTGCTAAACCCCTAAATCCCTAGTATCACCGGATACGGAAGTTCTCGACTACCGGATTCTATTCACCAAACCACCTAGTAGTAGCTCACTCAAGATGTAATTTAGTTAAACGCATTAAGATTTATGAATTTATTAGGTTGATATTAGTAGTAAGACTCTTAGCTCAAGGTCTACTTGCTAACGTTGTTTCCACACAAAATTGCTCCACGGAATACCTCCGTAAGGTCTCGTGTTTGCTACTTGTGTAAAGAGTCAAGAAACGATTACTTATCCCCTAACTTTCACTAGCTTTAGATCAATTAACAAATCAATTTAGTATGCATCATAAACGACCTATCAATCAACCATGAATGTATCAACATTCCTATTAGTAAAAACAAACGATAATCATGTGAAAACTTCAAAGTAGATTTAAAACAAAACTCAAAACATATTAAGAACTAGGAATTCATCCTTAATTAATAAAGTTAGTTACTCATGCTAAGGAGTTCACACAAAGAATAAAGAAAAGAGAAGTGTTGTGTGTGTAAAAGGTGTGTTAAAAGTGTGTGGAGAACTTCTCTATTTATAAGCTTCAATATCCTTGCAATCCTCTTAGGAATAAAATCCCTTTCCTTTTGTAGCTCAAATTCCAAATCCTTGTCTTTGTAAAACTCTTCCATCTTCTCTTTCCAAATCCAAGCCCAATTCTTCAAACCCATGAGTCTTGATGAGTCTAGAAAATTCTTCATTAATTGAGTCGCAAGAACTTCACTGGTACCACCGGAATACGGCACCGGAAAACTCCCTTCCGGTCGCTGGAATATTCATCACCGCTGACAGAATATTCCGTCCCGTCGTCGTTACAGTTAACAGTCAAACTGGTCAAGCTGTCAGTCAACTGGGTCAAGGTAGGATAGTCAGCTACTGAATCAGCTGCTCTGACTCGGTCTTAGTAGGCTGAATTAGTGAGTCACATGGATGGATCGGTCATCGAACTCGTCTGGAACGGTCATCGCCGGCACCGAGTCGACTCGTTAGAGTAGAAAATTCGACAGAGTTTCCTCCGTTTTCTGGGCATTTTCAGGCCAAATTCAGGCCTCTTTGTGCTTCAATTCCTGCACAATCCTATCATAATCTAGCAGTTCGTTAAATTTCAAACACAACCCATTACTTCTCAGAAGCAGCTCAGTTCACCATTCAGGCTACATCACCACATAGCCCATTCTCTGCAACATTCATTCACCTTCATCCATCTCAGACCACCATGTTAATTCCATCTGCAGTTTCAACATCTTCTGCTTCTCTGTAGCTCCAGTTTATGTCACACGACAACCATTCCTGGATGAATACAGTACCCATCTTAGATTCACAGAAAATCCCCAATTCTTCTATTTCAATTCAGCATCAAGCCCTAACTTCTTCGAACTTCATCACCATCTTTGCTTCTATAGCAACAACTACCACCAACAAAGAATTCAATAAAAACCCATTACTTTAAATCATCACAGACTCGGGATTCAACCGCAGAGATGATCCCAAGATCCATTTATTCTTCCGGATTCAACAGCAGCACCAAATCGCCTTCTTCCATTTCATTCTTGATCTGATTCATCCACAGAACCCTCAATTTCATCCTCCATCTGAGTCTTCAAGTCTCTTTTCTTTCTCATAGCAGCAACAACCAACAACGCCATTCATTCTTCAGAACCGGAAGCAAAAACCCCAATTTCTTCGAATCCTAATTTCTGAAATTATCAAATTCTCTCATGTTATTCATCAATTTGTTCTTCTCAGCTCTTAACAAACCCTTTTCTCGATCTTCTCCAGAAAATCCATATCAATTCCATCATCAATCCCTCTTAAGTTCAATCACTACCAGAATTTCTATATCTGCATTCGCAATTGCAGCGGCCTTTTATCATCTCTCAATTCTCTGTCTATTTCTCGATCCCGTCTCGGCAATAAGTGCAGCACCTGCTGCCTGATTACTTTCTCAATTTCAGATTCAAATGAATGAGAAAACTGCATCTCGATTCTAGGGTTAAGAGTTGGGACTGAGTCCGGATCTGGGTACTCTTATGGGCCGCCCAATGACATCCCCAGCTAGCTTAATACATATGTGCCATGAGTGTCTAACCGGGTGCTTTAAACACTTAAGTGGGTTTCCCCTTAACACTGAATGGACTCCAGATAGTTTTCGCCTATGAAATGACAATATTGCCCATTTCGCACAAATTGGGTGATTTCTTCTTCTTTTCCTCCGTGCGACTCCAAAATACCTAATAACTCAAAAACATGCATAAAATACATAATTTACAAGAAAAATATCAGAGAAAGCATAAACAATAGATAATAAATAGGATGTATTCTACACTCTATCAAATTCCCCCACACTTAGGCTTTGCTAGTCCTCGAGCAAATCAAATTAAAACTTACAACTTCAAAGCTTTCCAGCGCCGCAAGCATCCAAAGAGTTATGATGACATAAAGTTTCTACATGCTAGTAATAAGAAGTTAGAAATACCAAAGAACATGTTCTCATTCTTAAATTTTGAGTGACAAATAACCACACCATAATGAGAGAACGCATGTTTGAGAGCGATCAATAAGCATTTCGCCTCGACTTCTGCCTCACAAAAAAAGGGTTTTATGAAATTGCACTCAAAGGACGTACTTTTATGGTTCTCACATGTGTGCAGGTAGGAATGAAGAGAGAAATCCTGCAACACGTTGAATGGTGGGAAGGACAACTTCCGAAATATTTTAAAAACCCACATCTTTTAACGTTTTGAAAAACCATTTTTCTGACGATCTCTAAGAAAGGAAATCAACCACTATTATCGAGGATGAGATTACTTACTCACCTTCACATCCAATTGCCAATGATGATAATACCACTCTCACAGCATCCAATAGAAACGTCTTCCAGTCCTCGTCTTCATCTTCTTGGTCTTCGTCTTTGGTTTCAACTATTGATGATAAATTCTCGAACTTCGTAGATCCTTGACAATTTGTAACCTTTTTCCTTAAAATCCTTGTTGCTTGAAACTTCTTTATAAATTTTTCTTCCCCACGGCTTATTAAATAAATAAGAACCAAAAATTTCTCTTGTCATCATTTTTTTTTTCATTTTTTTCATTTTTTTTATATATATATTTTTTATTTTACTTTTTTTTTTAGAGACAAGAGAGATAAAATACAAAACAAAGTGAAAATAAAAACGAACCATAGTCGAGGGAAAAGTACTTTACCGCTTGATTCTTCACAACTTGTATCGTCTCGAAATCATAAACTTCAATAATCCTCACCTTTTTCTTTTCTTTGCTCTTGTAAATAAGTCTTCAACTTGGATATAAAATTACGCTCCTTATATGTAAGTCTTCAACATATATATATATAAATCCGCTCATTATATGTTGCTTTACTTGGATATGAAATTTACTCTTTTCTTGTTCAGTTGCTTGTAAACCTTGAACGTTTCCAACTTTCCTTGTAGATTTTGATGTCGCTCCCTTGTTGATGATGATGGTGTTTCTATGGATCCGTTTTTGTCGAGAGAGAGAATGGTGTTAACTACAAATCGAACTACAAGAAGGAGGCTTTCATCTATAGACGTCACCGTCATGATTGACAAAATTAGCACTCAAGAGATCAAAGAATAGTGCTTCTATTGGTGGGAGGTCGGGTAGCTCACTATTCTACCCGGAATTAACATACGGTGACACACACTCAAAAGAAAGCTCTTTAGTTATTTATAAAGAAATCTATTCGGTGCCTCGCATGATATAAATAGGGTAGTCTCCACTAATGATTCACCAACAACTCTAATAATGCATGTCTCCCTGCTCCTAATTTTCATCACCGGCATGATTAAATCCATTATTTAACACTCTAACAAGCAAGAAATCCGAACGTAGTTCCCTAACACTTCCAAGTTCAGTTATGTCGGTCAGAATTCTCTATGTAAACATACCTAGAAGTATGCTAGTGACTCTAAAATCTCTAAAAGTTGGAGGTTTTATGCAATTTTTTTTTAAATATGCTTAACCACTCCCCCACACTTAAACCTTACATTGTCCTCAATGTAATTGAATCGTCCAAGTAAAGTAAAGGTGGGAAATCCTAACATGATATGGAACAAGAAAAAATAAATAAACAAAACAAAAAAACAATAAAAAGTAGAAGTAGAAGGATAAGGATAAGAAATACAAAACCTATGGGTTGCCTCCCATTTAGCGCTTGTTTTAAAGTCGACGGCCCGACTTGGTTTCTTGTAAGATTCACTCCCCATATACTAACAATCTGAAAATTTGGGGATCCACCCACAGTACCTGTTTTGCAAACAATAACTCCATACAAATTTTATCACAAGAAAATAATAATAATGTTATCGCTCGATAGAAATTTCCCCCACACTTAGTCTTGTCCACACTCGGAAGTGCATAAAGAACATAGAATTTGGGAACTTCCATGTATTCCTCTTGGCAAACCTGCATAGTGTTAGAATCAAGTGTTTCCAATGGTGGATATCTAGAAACAAAATCATCCAAAAATACTTTCGAAGCACATACATTCAAACCAATAAGAGGTAAAGGAGAAGAATCAATATGCAAAGGGTTTGAAAAACCTTGCACAATTTCTTGTATTACGGAATCCTCTTCATCTTTAAAAAATTCAAGTGAATTACTTACCTCTTGTATATCGTGGTCCTCTATCAAACCTTGCAACCATTCTTCGTCGTTTTCTACCTTAACCAAAGTCTCGGCATCATTAAAATCATTGACAAGTTCAATTGGGTCTTCCACAAAATCAATGAATTTGGTTTCATCCTCTAGCATCATCTCTTCAACATTCTCATCATCGGAATCGGGCCATTCACTAAAATGATTTTCATCGGTATAAATTGTAAGATCTTGTGAGGGTGTTACACCGTTTATAACAATAGGTAAGTCACACCCAATCTCCTCTTTTTGAATAAGTGAAGGATCGTTATTATGATCCGAAGTTGGAATAACTTCCACATTGTTGCAACGCTCATACACTACCGCGGACTCATTTCTTTCCCTAAGGAATTTCTTAAAAGCACTAATTGCATCTTCCTCAAGCTCTACCTTTTGAATAAGTGATTGATCATTATTAAGATCAAGGCTCGAGTAGGCTGCACTAGCGTCATCAAAAGTCTCCAAAGGTTGGTCCTTTTCAAGACAATCATCTTCACTTTCAGATTAACCATAATAAGAATCTTCATCGGTTTCATAACCTTTATCCAGACATCGTTTAAGTTCCATATGAATGGTCCTACTAATTTCTGCGACAAGCTCTTCCGAGGTTCCATCATCTTCCAACTTGTATAATTTCTATGCAAGTTTTTTGAGTTCACACGCTTACCACCGTTGGATACAATAAGTTCTCTTTCCCAGGACTCTTCCCTTTGAATGGGTGAATGATCATAACTACGATCCAGAGTCGGATAAGAAAAAGTGTGCGAAAATTGGTTTGTGCGACGTTCTTTTTATCACGGTCAAGTTGGTCCAGTATTTGTTGCATATCTTGCAATTCTTTCATAATCTGCATACAACTCGAATGAAGCTATTTAGAAGTAGACTTATCCCACCTTGGTGCTTGACTTACATACCTACTACAAGGTTGTCGATATGTATGAGAATATCCATAAGGTTTTGTAGAAAATTGATCATAGCCAAAAGATTGGTTTTGATTGTATCCTAAAGATGGTTGGAAGTTGCCATAATGTTGAGGTTGAAAACCGTATTGATTGTTGTAATATGCTTGCTCTTGTCCACCGTACATGGAAAACTGGTACCTGAAATAAAAAATTTAGAAAACAAAGTTAAAAACAAAAATAAAACGAAAATAAAAACAATTAAAGCTGCTCCGCTGCTCCCCGGCAGCGGCGCCAAAATTTGATGCTTGTCGTAACCACAACAAATCAATTAATATTTTTCTCACTAATTAACAAGTAATATAGCGATAGTAAGGATCGTTCCCACGAGGAGCAAGAGGTTTTAGTTGTCTTATAATGTCACAAATGGGGGTTTTGGTTTTAGATTTTATAAAGAAAAATAAATAAACAATGCAATTAAAAGATAAAGGAAAATCAATAAGAGAGATTAGATCAAGGAATCCTTCTTCGTTGCAAAACAATGATTCAAGTTATGTTTTTCATCCACATGTTATTAGTCACAGATTATCACCAACCGTAGGTAAAGCAGCTAGCTCAGTGCTAAACCCCTAAATCCCTGGTATCACCGGATACGGAAGTTCTCGACTACCGGATTCTATTCACCAAACCACCTAGTAGTAGCTCACTCAAGATGTAATTTAGTTAAACGCATTAAGATTTATGAATTTATTAGGTTGATATTAGTAGTTAGACTCTTAGCTCAAGGTCTACTTGCTAACGTTGTTTCCACACACAATTGCTCCACGGAATCCCTCCGCAAGGTCTCGTGTTTTCTACTTGTGTAAAGAGTCAAGAAACGATTACTTATCCCCTAACTTTCACTAGCTTTAGATCAATTAACAAATCAATTTAGTATGCATCATAAACGACCTATCAATCAACCATGAATGTATTAACATTCCTATTAGTAAAAACAAACGATAATTATGTGAAAACTTCAAAGTTGATTTAAAACAAAACTCAAAACATATTAAGAACTAGGAATTCATCCTTAATTAATAAAATTAGTTACTCATGCTAAGGAGTTCACACAAAGAATAAATAAAAGAGAAGTGTTGTATGTGTAAAAGGTGTGTTAAAAGTGTGTGGAGAACTTCTCTATTTATAATCTTCAATATCCTTACAATCCTCTTAGGAATAGAATCTTTTTCCTTTTGTAGCTCAAATTCCAAATCCTTGTCTTTGTGAAACTCTTCCATCTTCTCTTTCCAAATCCAAGCCCAATTCTTCAAAACCATGAGTCTATATGAGTCTAGAAAATTCTTCATTAATTGAGTCGCAAGAACTTCACTGGTACCACCGGAATACGACACCGGAAAGCTCCCTTCCGGTCGCTGGAATCTTCATCACCGCTGATAGAAAATTCTGTCCCGTCGCCGTTACAGTTAACGGTCAAACTGGTCAAGCTGACAGTCAACTGGGTCAAGGTAGGATAGTCAGCTACTGAATCAGCTGCTCTGACTCGGTCTTAGTAGGCTGAATTAGTGAGTCACATGGATGGATCGGTCATCGAACTCGTCTGGAACGGTTATCGCCGGCACCGAGTCGACTCGTTAGAGTAGAAAATTCGACAGAGTTTCCTCTGTTTTCTGGGCATTTTCAGGCCAAATTCAGGCCTCTTTGTGCTTCAATTCCTGCACAATCCTATCATACATCTAGCAGTTCATTAAATTTCAAACACAACCCATTACTTCTCATAAGCAGCTCAGTTCACCATTCAGGCTACATCACCACATAGCCCATTCTCTGCAACATTCATTCACCTTCATCCATCTCAGACCACCATGTTAATTCCATCTGCAGTTTCAACATCTTCTGCTTCTCTGTAGCTCCAGTTTATGTCACACGGCAACCATTCCTGGCTGAATACAGTACCCATCTTAGATTCACAGAAAATCCCCAATTCTTCTATTTCAATTCAGCATCAAGCCCTAATTTCTTCGAACTTCATCACCATCTTTGCTTCTATAGCAACAACTACCACCAACAGCGAATTCAATAAAAACCCATTACTTTAAATCATCACAGACTCGGGATTCAACCGCAGAGACGATCCCCAGATCCATTTATTCTTTCGGATTCAACATCAGCACCAAATCGCCTTCTTCCATTTCATTCTTGATCTGATTCATCCACAGAACCCTCAATTTCATCCTCCATCTGAGTCTTCAAGTCTCTTTTCTTTCTCATAGCAGCAACAACCAACAGCGCCATTCATTCTTCAGAACCGGAAGCAAAAACCCCAATTTCTTCGAATCCTAATTTCTGAAATTATCAAATTCTCTCATGTTATTCATCAATTTGTTCTTCTCAGCTCTTAACAAACCCTTTTCTCGATCTTCTCCAGAAAATCCATATCAATTCCATCATCAATCCCTCTTAAGTTCAATCACTACCAGAATTTCTATATCTGCATTCGCAATTGCAGCGGCCTTTTATCATCTCTCAATTCTCTGTCTATTTCTCGATCCCGTCTCGGCAATAAGTGCAGCACCTGCTGCCTGATTACTTTCTCAATTTCAGATTCAAATGAATGAGAAAACTGCATCTCGATTCTAGGGTTAAGAGTTGGGACTGAGTCCGGATCTGGGTACTCTTATGGGCCGCCCAATGACATCCCCAGCTAGCTTAATACATAGGTGCCGTAAGTGTCTAACCGGGTGCTTTAAACACTTAAGTGGGTTTCCCCTTAACACTGAATGGACTCCAGATAGTTTTCCCCTATGAAATGGCAATATTGCCCATTTCGCACAAATTGGGTGATTTCTTCTTCTTTTCCTTCGTGCGACTCCAAAATACCTAATAACTCAAAAACATGCATAAAATACATAATTTACAAGAAAAATAGCAGAGAAAGCATAAACAATAGATAATAAATAGGATGTATTCTACACCCTATCAGGAGTCTAAAGTTGTTGATTCAAATTTCTGAACGAAAATAATGCAAAACAAACATATGTAAATGAAGAGGATGAGAATGATCAAGGACTCTTTCTAAGCCACAAAACATGAATCGTATTGATATAGTTATGTTTCTACAAAGTATCTTGTTACTAACAACCCTAGAATAATTAGTACGCTCAACTATTCCGTTATTATCTCCTAATTTCACCGCACACGGAAGCGCTCGACTACCGAATTCTACTTGTCAAGTTTCCTAGAAGTACGCTCTCTAGGTGTGACTTAAACAAATGCTTTATGCTTTATGAGATAAGGTTATTCCTAGTGATAAAATCAAAAGCATGAATTACCTACTAGTGTCGTTCAATACATAAGGGTACTTAACAAAATCCCATCGTCAATACCTATATATCGCTACTTGTACTCGGAACATCTAGACAATTACAGGTTAAAGAAGTCTCGAATTAGCAATAGAATCATCAACCAACCATTCAATTTGCAACTTGAACAATTGAGAAATAATTCATATAATCACTTTTGGTATGGTAGAGAATGAACAATAATGAAATAAATTGCAAGAAACTGGCTTTTTAAATATCAAGTCGAGTTCATGTTCCGGACATCGAAATCGTCCCTAATCAAGATGCTTAGCTACTGGAGTTCATGGTAAAATAATAACAGCAAACAGAAAATACAACTTCGAAACCAAATAAGCAAACCAAACAGCGGCAGGTGGAGACTATGGTGTATGGAGTAATGGACTGTAGTCGATGGAATAGCAGCGTCGATGATGTAAACTGCGGCCTGGTGGTAGTGTAATGATGGCGGCGACGCTGCTGGCTTGCTGCTGTAGCTTGCGATGGAACTGGCACTGAATTGAAGCTGTAGTGGTGATATGTGATATTCTGCTGCTATTGTTGTGCTCGTCAGGTCCTAGTACTGGATGTATGCAGATGATATGCAGGTGATGATGGACTGCCTGCCAAGTGCTGGAGGAGATGATATGCAATGGAACGTAATGCTGAGATGTATGCAGGTGGATGAGAGGTTTTAGAGAGGAGCAGAGAGCTCCTCTCTGTTGGAGATGCAAAACAGGCGTAAGGGGGGTATGAGATGATCTCTGTAGCTTCTAGGTTTTCTCTTTATATCCCTTCAAACTCCCTGGACTTTCGAATCAGATTGAGACCACCAGTTTCCTAATCCCAGACTCACTATAAAACACGTCTTCACTCTGCTCCAAATCAACGGCAGAAATAACAACTTGGGACTGAATTTTCGGCACATCACAGAGCCCGGACTCTTGTAGTTTGAACCCTGAAGTACATGACCCAGACTCATGGCTAGCAGCTGCAAATCCTTGTCACAGGGTCAAGATAGCAGACTAAACCATCTACACCCCTGTCTTTTCGCTCTGAAACTCAATAAATACAACCCAACTTCCCTTGTCTGTGTCGAAAACAATTTCTTAGCTAATGCCAAACATCTCATGTATACATCCCCCTGAACCATGGCTCTAGCTTGGTGAAATTCAGCTTGGAAGTGGTTCAGACATTCCGTCAAACATTTGCTGTGCTTCTGGCAAACTGATGCTGGCTAACTGACAGCTGTATATTGAAGGTCACACACAACTCCTTCCCTGTAGCAATGATTCAATTACACAAGCAAACCCATTCATTAACTATCATTCATAATCTCAGAACTGTTCGTCTATCTTCTCCATTTGCTCAGGGATTTAACGGCAGCAATCCACAGCTCTCTGTCTCGGCATGAAACTGACCTAGTTCTTCCCTGTTTCTTTGTTTCCTAACTCGAGTTTCCTTCTTCATCTCGGCTTTGATTCCTTTGAAAACTGGCCAATCTCTCACCATTCACTGCCAACTTCAACGGCAAAGAGGGATCCTTCTTTCCTTCATTAGTTCCCATTCTTTCTGGTCTTCGAACCCATCTCTTGAACCGAAGTTACGAGCCACTGAGACTTTGCCGGTCAGAGAACGTTTGTTGCAGCAGCAGAGAACCAAGGTTAGTTTACTGAATTTGCTCGACTTAGTTGTATGATGTTCACCTAATAAGAGAACTGGTGCCCTCTTAACGAGCTGTAGGTGTTCTTTAGTAAACTGCAGCTGGAATTCAGTGACTGCCCTGAGTAGATGGAATCAGGTGCTTCAATAATTTATGCTTTCGATGCTTTAGAGGCCTGTATCATGCTGTGCTTTGAATCCGCCGATGCCTACTCTTCCCGAGCAATGAATTAAAGCTCTTCTTGCCTTCTTTCTTGTCACATGACTCCAATAAACATACAAAATTATAAACAAGCATAATACACAAAAATACAAGAGAAATACTAAAGACAAGCATAAGAGAATGATATTCAAATGATGTAATTTAGGCACTTATTAATGAAGTACAATGCTTCAAGTGTCGTAGATTCGGACATGTGGCAAAACACTATCCCAACAGAAGAACTCATAAGTGCAACAAGGCATATGTCTCCACTCTTGATGATATTCCAGAGCAAGAATCCAATGAAGAAATATCTAATTGTAATGCACTTCTTGCCAACTCTAACAGTGATGAATCATGTGAGTCTAATCAACTCCTAAAAAAACTTGAGTTGGAAATTAAGGAAAATAAAAGGTTAAGCTTGGTACTTGAATACCTTTTGAAATTCCTTTCAGATAAAATCCGTATGGTAAAATCTAAACAAGAAAAATTGGGTGAAAAACCAAGAGGATCAGACACTAGTTTTTCTGATAACATGATAAGTTCTTCATGTGGAGAAAATAATCTCACCAAAATCTTTCTTGAAAATAAACTTATCAAAGCTCTTCGTAAGGGGATAAAGAAGACTGGTAAGTTTATCAGATCTCAAAAGGAAATTGCTAACTCTTGCAATTACAAGAGAAAGAAAGAATAAAAAGAAACACAGTCTATTGTGCTTATAAGTCATCCTAAGGATGTCTTTGTCATCTATGGTGAGAATTATTCTCACCTCAACACGCATTGATTGTGTTGAAAGATGCATCCTCACTTGTTGCCCAAAATTCTGATTGTGAGGAAGCATAAATCTGGGCAATTTGTTCACATCTGTTTATTTAATGAAAAATAATAGATATATTTTATTTTTGGGAAAAAACAGTTTCGGTTTCCATAAACCGAATTATTCCTTGATTTTCTCCAATCTTATATACCTTCTTCATGTCCGAAAGAAGACTATTTTATTTTCAATGGAGAAATCGGTAAAAGAAGGGTCATCTCTTGATGACTTAGCACTTTGTGCATCAGTTATGACTGAAACTCATGATGTCTCTCTTCATAATAACTCTCAAGATTCTCTGAGAAAAAAGATTCTTACTGTTAAAGGTTGCATTAGATATCATGAGCTGATGATAAAGGATTCAAAAGAAGTACTATCTAATCTTCATTCTCAACTGTTTGAAATGAACAAATCAACTACTGAAAAGAGAAGTGCTCAGAAGAATTTGAATCCAGTTTTTGAAATCAATCTTCACAAAAATTGAGAAGGAAAATAGACATTAATTTTTGATTTTTTTCAATAATTGTGTAAGGTCTATTTTGTGAATAAAACTATTGCAAAGGCTGTTTTGCGTAAGCGTAACAAATACTTGGATCAATGTGTTTCTCATGGTTATGGTTTGGGTATCCTGAACTTTTCCACTTTAGGGGAATTGGGTGATGATACTTTGTGTTTTTTTAAGAGATTGAAGAATTGTCTAGCTAGTAATGATGTCAGTAGCGGTGTTGGTAAATTTCTTTTTTTTTTTTATAGATTAGGAGTCGCTATTCAAAAGGGGGTTGGGGCTCAGCTTGTTGCTCGGCTACCAACAAAAGTTTTGTACGATTAAATATTGATTAATCAATAAATTACTTATTATGAATAAAATTATTTGATTTATAATTTTTCTTGTGATAGTTTTTGATTTACATAGCCTGTGCTAGAATGCTTTATCTTATTGCTATGTATGTTTATGGGATGTTTGATTTCGGCTTTATTACCTTGATATTCGATCTCATAATATTGTGAACCCTTATGGTTTGGGTGACTTTTTGGTTTAGCAGGATTAAGTTCTAGCCCATGTTGGTAGGCTTTATCAAAGGATCATGAGGGATTCCGATTCAAACAATATGTGAAAAAGTCAGAATATGTTGAATCGTTTGGTTTACCATATAAGCATATGTGTTTCGGGGTTTTCAACTTTTACTTACAGTTAAAAAACGGTTTTCAACCTTTCTCTGGTAAATGTTGGTTGTTGTTATTCTTTTGTTTTACATAAGGATGATAACATAATGATATTTTGATATGAATTCTCCCTGGAAGAAGATGCAACCATATTGGAGAAGTGGATGTGAAATTTGGGGTAACAAGTTTGTTAGTTAATCGTTTTCCTGTTAGAAAAGCCTGATTTCATTACGTATATTTATTGCTTTTGCTTAACAAAATATCGGTACAATTGATGCTTTATTCCATTATTTGTGTACGGATGTGTGTATGATTCAATTGGTTCTGGTTAAGAAAAACTACTGTTATCTTGCTTTATTATTTGATATCAATCGTTTAGGCTTACAAAATTTCGGTGCAATTGCGGTACTTTAAAGTCCATGTTGTTTCAATTGCTTCCGGTTGAGGTGAATAATTATGCAAGTTGATTTACTTAGTTTGTATGAATTTTTCATGGCTTAACGAAATAAAATGTTTTCGAGATGAATTGTTTAGTCCAATTCGATTCCGGATAAGAGAAACTAAGTTAATTCTGATCTTAGTTAGACTTATCAAAGTGGAGGTTTCAGTTATTCAAGTCTAATTGAATTCCTTAACAAGAAATGCTAGTTAACTAACCTAGTACTTGTCTTGTTTAAAAGTTAAAGGTCTAAGTTATACGAATAATTAGAACCTGATGAGAAAAATAGAGTTATCTTTATTTTGGTCTTATCGAACAAGCGATTGTATTTGTATAATCGGTTTAGCAAAGGAACTAAGGTGTTTAGTCGATTTTTGATTTGCTAAACTATTAGGGAATTTTTTTTCGGGGAATTGTTTCCTTGGTAACATATCAAAACAAAATTACTTTGTAGTTTCAGTTTTGATATTGGTTATCAAAAATGGTGTTTGGAACCCTCGTGCTTAACTCTATAGGTTGCAAGTCTGTTGCGATTTGTAAGATCCCTTCAGTTTTTCGTTTATTTTTTCGTTTCTTTGTTATTTTGTGACAAAAGGGGGAGAAATATATGGAGTAAACAAGTGATACTGGCATTGATTTATATTGATTGGTATCACTAAGGGAAAGGACATTTGTGCTTAAATGTTAATCTAACGAAAGAGTGAAAGCATAGACTAAGGGGGAGTAGCATATCATATGATGCTTTTAGTTATATTGACTACAAGGGAATAACAAAGACGTGTGGATTTAAAATCTACCTATATTACCTTTAGAGGGAGTATTAGCTTTGTTATTATAATGTCAACAACAACATTTATGGATCATATGTATACAGGTTATTGTGTTGTTGAATTCAGGAATCAAGCGTATGTGTAATGAATTCTTGTAATTTTTTTATCCATATGATGTAAGAGTTTTGTCACTAAAATTGACAAAGGGGAAGATTGTTAGAGCATAGCTCGGTTGAACCCACCAAGCGTTGGTATGTCAAGTTTGGTTGTCATATTTTAGTGAGTCAAAACTCATTTAAAGAGTCGCTTGATTATATACTAGAGTCAACTTCGTATAGGTTAGCTTGAAAATATTAGGATATGAGACATTAAAAGTATTGCGAAGACTTGAAGAAGTGAAGAAGTAAGGAGCTACAACGACACACATCATCCTTCCTCTTGAGGTTAGTAATATTTGACTTGAACTGTTTCATTCCCTAACGTATCTTTCAAGTCGTGCATATTGAAAACATAACTGCGAAGCATGAATGATTATACTCTAGTTAGACGTAGTATTAAGGAATACAATACGAGGTTTATTGCTTAACCATTAAACTTTGTATATAAGACATTGACATAATCGTTTGAATGCTATTGTGATTATGTATGGGTATAAGGTGAAGATTTCATCCTAGGAAACAATGTTTTACATTTGTTTAAAGGAAGTAAATTCATGAACTTGTTTTTGTGAATCAAAAGGAAATCTCCAGGCATTATTGGTATTGTTATTCATTGCATATCTTTTGAACTACCAATATGTGTGATTAGTATAACTGCTCATGACTTGTTTATGTTCTTGGTAAAACTATTCATAAAGGACTGACTTTTGTATTGGTATGACTTTTATTAGTGAAACCAATCTAAAGTAATCACCTGAGATGGTATGATCGATCCAGTGTTATTGGTATGACCAACTCTAGGCAAAGGGGAACCGATCCTAGTAAGAGGTGCAACCGATCACAAGAGGGGAATCGATCCTTGTTTGAGGTGCAACAAGTTTTTAGTAGAAAGGGGAACCGATCCTATGAACATGTGCAACAATTTTTTAGTGAAATGGGAACCGATCCTATGGACATGTGCATCAAATACAAGTAGTTACCATAAGTATGTGGGGAACCGATCCTAGTACCTAGTCAACCGAATTTTTGGAAATCTAGTGTGACTATGCACAGTACTCACATGAAGGTAGAACCGAAACTTGTTTTGGTAGAACCGTGAAACCCATGTTTGGTGATTGAGCGATCTTGATCAATCACATAGTTCTTGGAATTCGGATGAACCAATTCTAAACTTGTTTAGAAGTGTGGAAAATTGGTTTCAAGATTGTAAGTATGAAAGATGACTTACAAAGTAAAGATGTCGACATACTTTGAACATGTGCAGTAACACTTATCTTTAATTGTTCAAAGATATTCCTTAATAGCTAAAGGAAAAAAATCCCAGATCAAAAAATAAGTTGAGAATCTTTTAATTAAGGTTTCTAATTTTATTTTTGGAAAATGAAAATTGTTAATATGCACTTACTAATTGGATATTTTCTAAGAGATTTTCAGTCAATGTTTGGACAAAGCATTTCCAGGAATTATGGAAACCGAATTTGGAATATATTGCATATCTTGAGAATATTTTCGGTTTTAGAAATTCCTTGGTGTCCAAACTTCCTTGTCTATAAATACCAAAGTTTGCAATTCGAGCAAACTAATCCTCAGAGCTAGCAAACTTCCTTGTCTGGTGGAGACGCCTATTCGGAGAGGAAAGTAACCTAATTATGCGAAATCTCTTACGGCCGCTCGGTTTAAAGAGTTCTTTGGGATTGAGAAGCTCTATTAGTACCGTCGGTGGGAAACTAGATAATTACGGTTTATCTTTTGTGTTCGATTGATTTAATTGACTAACGGTGGTTGAACTTTGATTGCACCTAGTTTTTTTATGCTTGAGAATCTTCTCTTCTAATATAAGATTCACTCAAACTAGATCGAAGTTTCGACGGGTATCTTTAGACTGTTTGTAGATCTAAAGACGTATTGTGACAATCCATTGTTAACAAACTCCATTCTGTGCGTGATTGATCACAAGAGATTCAAGCTGATTGTGTACAGGTGTTTATTGAATATCTAAGAAGATTTGAAGACAAAGAAAACTTTGAAGATTTCTGATTTGGGTTCATACTCTTTGGTGTGCACAATACTTATTTCGGTTAAAGAGGATCCAACTATAATCGGTTTATCCTTGTGGTATATTGGATTGATTAGTTGTGTAGATAAGCATCAATACAATTCTTTGTGATTAAAAGTATTGATTGCAAAATATTAACAATTACTTTGATAGTTGTTGATAAGATAGATCTAAGAACCTGACAAAGGATTTTATTGAGATAAACAGAAGAGCCTTTTGTCGAACTCACATCACTTGGTTGAAAAGAGTTGATACCAAACATATTTGTTGTTCCTTTACTGTTTGGAATACGAACCAAAGGAATTGTTCCAAGTACATGACTTATTACAGGTCGGAGGCGTGGGTATACAGACAAAACTAGGTGAACTATAGGTTTAGTTGCTTGGTCTCAACTACACGAAGTTGGTTTGATTTTGTATAGCGGCTTAATCCCGAGAGTATTCAATTCTGGACAAGGTCCCGGGGTTTTTCTGCATTTGCGGTTTCCTCGTTAACAAAATCTTGTTGTGTCATTTACTTTTATTTTCCGTAATTATAATTGTTGTTATTATAATTTAAAGTAAATTACACAGACGTTAATTGCTATTTACTTGATAGTAATCCTATTGGGTTTGGTTAAGTCCGAACCTTTTATCAAGTAAACATACTTCGTTGTTGTATTGTCTCGATCTTGAATCCGTAGTCAATCACACAAGTTATCTTGTTGTTGTATTGTCTCGATATCGTATCCATAGACGATCACACGAAGTGTGAACCGATTAGTTATATTGTATCAACTCAGTCCATAGACAATCACTTTCGTACAAAGGACTTATAGGTGGAAATTTTTTAGATTGAGGTATATTTTGGTACCCTCGTCTTTTCATAGTTTGGGTTCGCCAGTATGCGAACGGGTACGCATACCTTAACACTTCCAAACTCCAGCAGAAATTCACGAACCTAAACCTTACGCAAGTACGTGTACCGGTATGTGTATTAGGTACTCGGAATTTTACAAACCATCTGGTATGCACACGGGTATGCATACTTTGGTTCCCGGACATGGATTACATATATGCAAGTACACATACTATGTTCATAATCCAATTGTTCTAAACTCTATTTCAACGATTGAAACTTTCTTAGAGGATGACAATAGTTGTTTTCACGAATTATTAGCATCAAAGCAATTTTCAAGTTATTGAAATAATCAATATGAAACATTCCCGATTTATATCAAATGATTATATCACACAAATCATGTAAGATGTTACTAGGAAATTTTCACATGATCATCTTTTGATGTGCGTCAAGAATAAGATGAACTTGGTTAAACGAAAGCTTACCAACATACATTTCGAGAAATATATATGCGAGTTAAACTTGGCTCGAAATATCAAATTTGTATAATCGAATACTAATAGTAATACGACTTATGTCTCAATATAGGAGATAAAGTAAAAATAGACTTTCTGAGTGATAGATGAGTTTCAGTCTCCACATACCTTTTGTTGATGAAGTTCCACAAGATCTCCTTAGTAGTTCTTCGTCTTCAATCAATTAAAGCCGTGAAGTCTAAAGCTCAACTACACAATCTATCACAGTCCAAGACATTATTATGAGTAGACTAGAAATCAAGACTTATAGTTCTAATCACTAATATTGAAAAACAAGCTTGAGATAGCAATGCTTGCAAGTTCGATCGAGCAATGCTCTAACAAGAACTTCGGAATGGAATGTAGTTGAGACCGAATTCACTCTTCATGTAATTCAGTTACACATCACACTCCTTACGTATCTTAAATCTCACAAGATTCTACGCACGTTGATTCACTTACCTGATTTCCTATTGCAGCCTAAGCGAAGACTTTTGATACCAATTTTCCTCTAACGGATAAGCCTATTTGATTTCTATTAAGATCGTGAGATCATGGTGAGGAAATTTGTTTTGTGGTATAAAAAACTAGAAAAACCTCAAAAATCTGGTACTTATGACTCCTGAAGAGTAGCCTAGACTATTAATCACCTCACGAGAACTATCTTAGATGAATTCAATTAAGAATAATTATCAGATATATATCTTGTGGAATCACAAAGTCTAATACGAAGAGAACTTAGCTATTTCTATCTATCTCGATAACAGGAAAACAATATCAGGATTTACAAACTATCAAGGTAAAAGATAGTCGGACCCAACTTCACGAATCCCTAAGTAAAGTCTTTAAGTCGTTAACCTAATTATTTCTTAGAGTAAGGCTAGGTTTATAGCGGACGACTCTAACATACAACTAGGTGATGTAGTTTTTAAGTGGTAGTAAAGTTCGTTCAACTCGGATTATGTAGACTCGATTTTAGACTCAAATTAAAATAGAAAACTTAAAAACAAATTGTATTCAAGTTTATAAAAAGCACTGAGACTTTGGATTCCACCAATCTCCAATTTTTATGTGATTTAATCTAGTCAATATTTATGCAACTCTTTACATTTAAAGTGATTCTAATATTTTCGCCTAGACAAGTAGATTCTCAAAAAAATAGTTGTAAATCGAAAGCATGGACCATCAAAAGACTTAACCTAAGCATGACCCATCAATTGACAACACAACCACTTAATCAGAATCATTTATTCGATTTCAGTTCAGTGCAAATAATCATAAAAAAATTGCGAAAATTAAAATAAATAGAATTTACCACATAATAATTGGAAAAATGGCTTCCTCCGTCGCCTCAGCAATGGGGTTTAGCTCCTCATGTTAATCACGTGCTCAAAATAGGTGTTCATAGCTCAAAAGGGTGAAAAACTAGAGAAAACTAATAAAACAACGAGTTTGTAACAGATATAATTGTTATAGAACTCGTTGTTACAGAGGCTGCTGTTGCAAAGAAAACCCTTACTGAAATAATGTTACAAAACTGTTACAATATATGAAAGATTAGCCGACGGTTTTCCTATCTTGTTCTTCCTCGTTCTGCTGGTGATGTAGAACTTCTCTGTAACTTTTGTTTCTCTTCTGCAACTACTTCAAACGACCCCCAAAGTGTTCGATACCCTTTTTCAGCTTCCCACCGCTTCTTTTTATACACCACAGCCGAATAAATCCCGAGAATCTTTCCCTGCCTTTCAACCAAAGTTTCGGCTTTTGTTTCTCTCCTACACGTCTCTTCCTTGTTCAATTCTTTCCTAAACTCCGTCCAAACTTGATAGAAATAATTCTTGGGGAATATCTTCTCCATACCTTCACGTAACTTCCATATATATCCAAAAAGCCGAGAATATTTGTTCTTGCCCTGTTTTGAGAATAATTGAGATAAACTTATCCTTTTTACGTATCCAACTCATTACCAACCATGTTTTGTCATCACAGGCCCAAACCAAGTCATTCCCACTGAAACTGCGACAAAAATTCCGATAGAATCTCGTCCAATTCTTTCCATGTTCAAACCGAAAACTAACCTTCCCTGTTTAACGAAATTCGGATTATCCAGCCCAAGTTATTCGATCAAAAAAATCATACCATGCTTGTTTAGTTAATTCAAGTCCATCCCATTAAAATCTGGTGATTGAATCTCGTTAATACCCGTTCAATAATCCAACCCTAATTCTGTGTTCTCGCTGCAAATTTTCCCGCCAATTTCAGTTTTTCAAAAGCTAGGGGATGACCTCCCCCTATCCAGTTCGGGTGTCCCTTTAGAAGCTGCCTGGAAATGGATGCCCCTTAGTAATTAGGTTACCCCTTATCCATTTGAGGGGTCCGAATAGCAAGTGTCCTCCGGGGGTGCCCCGCACAACTTTTCAAGCCGATTTTTCCAAAAATGTTTATTGCCAAAAATACCTACACACACATATAACACCATAATAAGTACAAAAATGAGCACTATCAATATATAGAATCGAGATAAATTAGACACAAAAATGTGTCTATCAAATACCCCTAAACTTATTATTTGCTAGTCCTCGAGCAAAAAATAAAATAAAATAAAATAAAATCCTAACTCACTGACGCATGCATCGTCGATTGCATTTAGCGTATGCAATAAGCCTTTAAACCCCTAAGTGTTCCTAGTGGCGGAGTGTTGTCTCCGGAGGGCTTACAAGAGGTATACCCACAAAACCTTTACTTCAGACCTTAGCTATCTACACAGAACCTTGGAAGGCACTAAAGAATCTCTTTGGTTGGCATACTTATTGACTACAGGAGGAAGTACCCTGATGCGAAATTCCAATTTTTGTACACGAGTTTGCACTCAAACATACTAAAATTCATATAAAGTGACAGAGCTCTACTCAGATAGTTGCACTATGGACATCAATATTCGGAGTCAAAAACTAATCACATGGATAGATCAAGAAGATGGATATAGAAAAACATAGATGGTTTTGATGTTTACTAAGTGAACGGAGTTTCCCATATCTGTCTGAAGGCCTCCGCCAAAATGAACCTATCCTAATGGATTGAGATACTGGCCTAACTAATATCAACACAACTGGCATATACAAGGGAACCAGTGATCGATAATCCTAATTCTAGTTCAACACAACTGGCATATACAAGGGTACCAGTGGTCGACTTTATTCACTTTCTTTTTTCTCTTTTTTTTCTTTTTTCAACTTTTTTTTTTTTGTTTTTTTGTTTTGTTTTCGATCTATTTGGTCTAATTGGTCTGGTCTTTTTTTCTTTTTCTTTGTAACTCAATCACTCTAATTTACCTAGCATTGGTAACAACTTGAATCGTGGGCCCCACCTATCACTTAGAGAAACATGGTTTAAAAACAAAATAAAATAAAAATAGAAGTGAAAAGGACTCAATGAGATATGGTGAAACTATCATGTTATTTCTAACACCTGAGCTCTGTGCTTTTATGAATAGACTCTTCTAGATGTTTCCATCTAATCAGATTGGTTCCTCAACTCCTAATCAAAATGCTTCCATCCACTTAGATTAGTTAGTATCCTTAATAGGCATAAATTTCTAGGTTCTGGAGTTTATTTATTGCAACTAAAAGTTTCTCCCATACCCCCAAACTTAAATCTAACATTGTCCTCAATGTTCTAAAGATAAAATTAAAAGCATGAACAAGGAGAAACTGTTACCATTTGAAGCAAAAGAGATAAGGAAAGATATTACCATGTTGCATGAGATTGGGTTACCTCCCAAAAAGTGCTAAATTTAAAGTCTTCAGCCAGACGTCAAATACCACAAAATGGCTAATTACCTTTCAAATCATATATCAATAGTCGAAACAACTGTGGGTCAACAAAAGCAAATAAAATTGCCACAATTATCAGACAACTGCACCAAATCAGAAAAATGAACAGACATAGCACATCCTCATCCAAGGTTTCCTGCAAGACAACTGGGTTTTTCTGTTGTGCCCATTTGGGCTTCATATGAGTGTCTTGACAAATTGACTCATTCGAACAAGTTTTAGAATTTCCTCCTGGACAATATCAGGAGGATCCGGTTGCGGAGTCGGAAGTGACTCAAGTAATACCTCAGGTACACTAGGCTCGAATCCCAAGTTAGGGACTTCTAATGGGGATAATTGACCATTACTACCCCCAAACTTAGGGTAGTCAGTATTCTCGGACAAACCTCTAACTATTGCTTGAATTTCTGGATCCTCAGAGTCTTTAAAATACTCAAGAGCTTCTTCTAGTTCATTACCCCCAAACTTAGGGTCAACACTATCTCCGTAAGGCCTAGCACTATGGCTTGAATCTCAGGGTCCGTAGAGTCTTTAAAGTACTCAAGAGCTTCTTCTAGTTCAAAAGTTTGGTCACCTAACTGACTTAAGAGAATTTCCTCATCAAGTTCATCTAAGGAATCACCAAATAAAGTGTCGTCCCAATTATCCTGAGTTAGATCCTGAACTAAAGTGCTAATCATATTCACTTCTCTAAATCGAGAAGGTTGTCTATTAACATTAAAGACATTTAGTTCAGTGGTATTACCAAAGGAGATGTTCATAAGTCCGGTCCTACAGTTGATGACAGCGTTAGCTGTGGCTAAAAATGGGCGACCTAAAATCACCGGTATTTGAGCACTAGGATCCTGAACAGGCTGAGTATCTAGAACAACGAAATCCACTGGATAAATAAATTTATCAACCTCAATCAGAACATCCTCTATGACACCACGAGGTTTTGACAGACCTATCAGCTAATTGCAATGTCATTTTAGTCGGTTTCAACTTACCAAGACCTAGCTGGTTGTATACATGATAAGGGAGTAAGTTCACACTAGCTCCTAAGTCAAGCAATGCCTTATCTACTGAATAATTACCGATCACACAAGATATGGTGGGGCATCCAGGTCTTTATACTTAGGGGTGTTTGGTTCAGAAGGATTGAACTTACCTGACCAGCTAAAAAGGCTTTCTTATGGACATTAAGCTTACGCTTTCGTGTACAAAGGTCCTTAAGGAACTTGACATAAGCATGCATTTGCCTAATTGCTTCTAATAAAGGGATGTTAATGTTTACCTGCTTAAATATCTCTAGTATTTCGTTGAAAGTCGACTCTCTCTTTGTTGGGGCTTTGGGTACAAAATGAGACCTGTCGGGAACCACATTGGCATCACCAGAAATTTTATCGGTTTCTTCAGTTAGTGGCTCCTTCTGGGGCTCATCTTGGGAACTAGAAGGTGGATCTACAGTATGTCCACTATTAGGCTTGGCTACCTTATTGTCTACCGTTTTACCACTCCTAAGGGTTGTGACAGAATTCACTTGATTAAATGTTTTATATCCTCTAGGATTGGGTATCGGTTGACTAGGGAACTTACCTTTTTCTCTTAGAGACTCATTGATCAGACTAACCTGGTCTTTCAATTCAGAAATGGCCTGACTATGTTCTTGTCCTATCCTATTACTAGCTTCTATGCTTTGTGAAAGCAATTGACGCATATTTTCAGTATTTTGAATAAACGAGGTGAGAGTTTCCTCTAGACTTAAGATTTTCTTATCAGACTGATTCTGAAACTGAGCTGATCCTGAAGTATTCTTAGTATAGCCAAAACCTGGGGGAACATTAGAATTACTAAACTGACCTTGGTCCTTAGACCATGAAAGGTTCGGATGGTTTCTCCAACCAGGATTATAGGTTTCTGAATATGGGTCAAACTTTGACGGTGATCAACCTAGTGTTATTATAAGAGCATTGGCGCTCTTCATATTCTGGCTTCCCAAAAAGGCTCTACTCTACCACTAGTGTGACCCAATTCTAAGCTTCTAACCTTTTTGCTATATCAACAATTTTGGCATCTGATTCATAGCCTCCTTCTACCCTATTAACGTTTCCTCTACCTAGAAGAATTGTTCTCTTGGGTTCCCTATATTCCCATTGCTGGGTCTTTTCGGCGATTTCATTCAAAAATTCCATCGCCGCATCAACAGTTTGGTTTTCAAAACCACCAGTGCATAGAGACTCAACCATGGTTGTTGTCGAATAATCTAAACCCTCATAAAGGATTTGAACTAGCCTAACCTTTTCTAAACCATGATGAGGACATTGGGCTAATAAGTCATTGAACCTTTCCAAATACCTATATAACGATTCTCCCTCCTGTTGAGAAAATGTGCATTTGCGTCCTAATAGACGATGTTTTGTGCCTAGGGAAAAACTTGTTCAAAAAGGCAGATGTAAGTTGTTCATATGTTTCTATTGAACCGGAAGCCAAACTATATAGCCACGATTTGGCTTTATCTTTCAGGAAAAGGAAATAACCTAAGTTTCAAAGCATCATCATCAAGGTCTCTAATTTTAGGGTACTACAAATTTCCTCAAATCCCTAACATGGAAGTATGGGTTTTCATTTTCTTTCCCTAAAAAGATTGGGAGCATCTGTAGGGTCCCAGGCCTAAGTTCATAATTTGCTTCAGTTTCAGCTAACCTGATACAGAGGACGAGTAGTCCTAGTGGGTTCAACAAAGCTTTAAAGTTGCCATTTCTGGCACTATCGGGATATTTGGGATTCTATGCAATCACAAAACAAGGCTGACTCAACCAAATCAAACCTAATTTTCTAGGAAAAAAAAGCATGATGGTTCCACTTAGATTGTTTCTAGACCAGCTTCTATTCTTTCGAAAAGGAACTCGTTACAATCTGAGCAAACCCCTCTGGAATCAATCCGATTCAAAGTAAGTTGAATAGAGGAGAGGGAAGCTCAGTGGAGCTTTGATACCCAAGGCCTCACCGGTTACAAGGCGGCGCAGTCACGCATTCAACTCACAGAAACTATCATGAACTTCGAAGTATGCTCAAAAGAGTAACCAATATTTTTCGAACGACTTTCCTATTAAGCTCGTTAACCTATATGTCTCATTCTAGTCAAAATTTTAGGCTTAGGTTCGCGTTTGGTTTCGTTTTCCTAAGGCGGGCAAGAAGAGAACGGTGATGAAATCCGAACCCTTATCTTGTATGTCCAGTCCTTGCCCTTTACTAGCAAATTAAAGAAGCCGTTTTCAAGTCCTCAGCATATATGCAAACGAAGGAATACAGTAAACTCGCTGACAGGGGATTCGCGGGTGTTTCGAAAAACTTACCTCTCGTACCAGACGGGCGAAGAACCGCTGAAGTCGACTCGGGCCACGACTCCTGTGTCATGTACGAACCCGAGGGGCCGAGGCGATATCGTAATCACCGTCCTTCTCTGCACACAGTTTTTATTTAAACCAACCCTTCCGTAGGGTTTAAAAATAATAATGTCCCAGTCCAAAAAGTGTCCAAAAATAAAAAGAAAAATTACAAAAAATAAAACCCTATTTACAGTTTCTAAAAATAAAACAAAATAACTATATACAAAATCTTCTTCTTCACTCCTTTTGGATTCCTCTCATCTTTCCTTCTTTGGCGATGCTTTCCTTTTATAGTACTTTTTTCTTTCCTTGTAGCTTCGCTCCAATCTGAAAAGAATCGAAAAATACCAAAGGCGTAAAAGAGAACAAAAATTCTAAAAGAAATAAAATAAATCTAAAACCTAAAACCTAATACAAATCCGCGTCGGCGGCGCCAAAAATTGATGTAGTTTTTAAGTGGTAGTAAAGTTCGTTCAACTCGGATTATGTAGACTCGATTTTAGACTCAAATTAAAATAGAAAACTTAAAAAGAAATTGTATTCAAGTTTATAAAAAGCACTGAGACTTTGGATTCCACCAATCTCCAATTCTTATGTGATTTAATCTAGTCAATGTTTATGCAACTCTTTACGTTTAAAGTGATTCTAATATTTTCGCCTAGACAAGTAGATTCTCAAAACAATAGTTGTAAATCGAAAGCATGGACCATCAAAAGACTTAACCTAATCATGACCCATCAATTGAGAACACAACCACTTAATCAGAATCGTATATTCGATTTCAGTTCAGTGCAAATAATCATAAAAAAATTACGAAAGTTAAATTAAATAGAATTTACCACATAATAATTGGAAAAATGGCTTCCTCCGTGTCCTCAGCAATGGGGTTTAGCTCCTCATGTTAATTACGTGCTCAAAATAGGTGTTCATAGCTCAAAAGGGTGAAAAACAAGAGAAAACTAATAAAGCAACGAGTTTGTAACAGATATAATTGTTACAGAACTCGCCGTTACAGAGGATGCTGTTCCAAAGAAAACCCTTAATGAAATAATGTTACAAAACTGTTACAATATATGAAAGATTAGCCGACGGTTTTCCTATCTTCTTCTTCCTCGTTCTGTTGGTGATGTAGAACTTCTCTGCAACTTTTGTTTCTCTTCTGCAACTACTCCAAACGACCCCCAAAGTGTTCGATACCCTTTTTCAGCTTCCCACCGCTTCTTTTTATACACCACAGCCGAATAAATCCCGAGAATCTTTCTCTGCCTTTCAACCAAAGTTTCGGATTTTGTTTCTCTCCTACACGTCTCTGCCTTGTTCAATTCTTTCCTAAACTCCGTCCAAACTTGATAAAAATAATTCTTTGGGAATATCTTCTCCATACCTTCACGTAACTTCCATATATATCCAAAAAGCCGAGAATATTTGTTCTTTCCCTGTTTTGAGAATAATTGAGATAAACTTATCCTTTTTACGTATCCAACTCATTACCAACCATGTTTTGTCATCACAGGCCCAAACCAAGTCATTCCCACTGAAACTGCGACAAAAATTCCAATAGAATCTCGTCCAATTCTTTCCATGTTCAAACCGAAAACTAACCTTCCCTGTTTAACGAAATCCGGATTATCCAGCCCAAGTTATTCGACCAAAAACATCATATCATGCCTGTTTAGTTAATTCAAGTCCATCCCATTAAAATCTGGTGATTGAATCTCGTTAATACCCGTTCAATAATCCAACCCTAATTATGTGTTCTCGCTGCAAATTTTCCCGCCAATTTCAGTTTTTCAAAAGCTAGGGGATGACCTCCCCCTATCCAGTTCGGGTGTCCCTTTAGCAGCTGCCTGGAAATGGATGCCCCTTAGTAATTAGGTTACCCCTTAGTAATTGGTTACCCCTTATCCATTTGATGGGTCTGAATAGCAAGTGTCCTCCGGGGGTGCCCCGCGCAACTTTTCGAGCCGATTTTTCCAAAAATGTTTATTGGCCAAAAATACCTACACACACATAAAACACCATAATAAGTACAAAAATGAGCACTATCAATATATAGAATCGAGATAAATTAGACACAAAAATGTGTCTATCACTAGGACACACGAAAGTGTTAGAGATTGATTTTCCTAGTTGTTATTGTCTCTTTATTTTAAGATTCATTTAAGATTCAAGCCAAGGTAGCTTGGGAATCAAACAAACACTTTCTCTGTTTAGATGAAACTCTAGTTAGGGTTTCACACGTAAGAATGTGATAAATTCGACTTGAAATCACATAGGAGAATATACATTATGGTCAGCCTTAATCGAACCATGTATAACGATATCTCATGGTTAGTTGTAACTCGCCATATGAACCATAAGGTTAGCCATATTCATTAAATATTTAGTCTTTAATCTTGAACCACAACCACAAGTAATTAAGTGATCATAAATATGTCTTAGAGGTGTTCTCGAGAGTTAATCAAATTCCAAACATATCATAGAAATAATTTGAATTCATCTAAAATATTTGACTTGGTAAGTACGTGTATCAGATACGTATACTGAACCCAATTTGTGAACGCAGACTTCCAAGGTACGTGTATCTCAAGGAAAATCCAAACTCAGATTATTTTAGTATGCATACATCGGGTACGTGCATCACAAGCCAATTTCACGAGAAGAACTTTTGAGTATGCGTATTGGGTACGTGTACCAAAAGTCGTTACCGAACTAGAGATACACCGGTACATGTATCACTAGATCCGAAACTCAACAGTTATGACGGTACGTGTGACGGTCCTGTTCCAGAAATTCAGTAGTTATATTACTCTCTTTCAATCAATTTTAGACATTCCTAAATGATATCAATGACGAATATCATTGCTCGGGCAATTTTTGAATGATTAACTCAAATCCTAACTTAGTTCATAAACAATAAACTGTTCATAAATAAATTTATCAAGCATATGAATGGCTATTGTTTTAAATGATATTTCGAGATTCCAATAACATAAGCTTGACTGGAAACTTCTTATGTTCAATTTTTAAAGTCCACATAGTCATACGAATTAGTATTATAAATATATAATGGTGATCACGTGAATAAATAGAATGTTCTGTCTTTGATCACATACCTTTTGTTGATGAACTTCTCTCCAAATATCTTCGGTTGATCTCCATCTTTAATAGGTGATTCAGTGATGTCTGATACTCAACTACACACTTTTAATCCTAGTGTGAGACTTGATTGAATGTTGACTAGAAATCAAGATATAGTTTTGTACAACTAAATTTGATAACAAGCTTGAGATAATAAAACTTGCAAGTTTGACCGAGCAGTGCTCTAACAACCTCCCTTTTTCTCAATTTTAGTGACAAAACTATTAATACATATGGACTAAAAAAACAAATAACCTTTAATCTCAAAATCCATCATGCTTGATGAAATGATGAGGGTACCAGGTACACCACAGTATTTTCGATATATACCTATAAGTCGGATACCTTGTGTGATCGTCTATGAACAAAGAATTCAAAATGATACAACAACAAGATAATCACTTGATAATAGTTACGGTACAAGACCGATCAATATCAAGTGCTTTGGATTAACATACAATATATTTACTCTTAATTATAGCTAAATAATAATTGTAATTGAGGAAAGTAAAAGTAAAGACACAACAAGATTTTGTTAATGGGGAAACCGCAAATGCAGAAAACCCCCCGGACCTAGTCTATTTTCGAATACTCTAAAAAATAAGTCGTTATCCAAAGATACTACCAACTTCGTGTAGTTGAGACCAATTAAAATAACCTTATTTACCTAGTCTCTTCAGTATCCTTGCGCCTATAACTAATCTAGCTAATGCACGTGAATCCTAAGATAGAGTCCACTATATTAAGTTACTTCAGGTGATGTGAAGACTTCAAGCATTAAACTCCTTCAGATTGTCTTCCAAACCTAAATTCTTAAGATTGATAGAACGGTTACCAAACATATTAGTCCTTAACTGTTTGGAAGATGTCCAAAGAAGTTCAACGCTTGAAGTCTTGACAGCGGCTGAAGTAACTTAATATAACTGACTTTATCTTAGGATTCACGTGGGTTGGCCAGATTGGTTGTAGGCACAGGGATACTAAGGAAACTAGGTAACTAAGGATAGATTACCTGGTCTCAGTTACACGGAGTTGGTAGTGTTCTTTGTATAACGTCTTAATTATGAGAGTATTCAAAACTGGACTAGGTCCAAAGGTTATTCTGCGTTTTCGATTTCAACGTTAACAAAATCTTTGTACTGTCACAAAATCCAGCTACTTACTAATCAAAGAGATCAACTACATAATGTGGCACTAAGTATCTAAATCATTTACTCTAAAATTCTTAATAACATGAAGTAATTCCAAAACCACTAACCCAACACTCTGATAAATATAAATGAAAATCTCTCGAGTGATATGAATATAATAATGTGTTATTTACAGAGAAAGAATACATATATAAAAGATAAATAAACATCTTGAGTTTGCAAAAACTTTATTCTACGAAAACGAATATCTTCACGTGCACCTCTACGAAATCCATCATGCTTGATGAAATGATGAGGGTACCAGGTACACCACAGTATTTTCGGTATCTACCTATAAATCGGATACCTTGTGTGGTCGTCCATAAACAAATAATTCGAAATGATATAACAACAAGATAATCACTTGATAATAGTTACGGTCCAAGACTGATCAATATCAAGTGCTTTGGATTAACATACAATATATTTACTCTTAATTATAGCTAAATAATAATTGTAATTGAAGAAAGTAAAAGTAAAGACACAACAAGATTTTGTTAACGGGGAAACCACAAATGCAGAAAAACTCCCGGACCTAGTCTATTTTCGAATACTCTAAAAAATAAGTTGTTATACAAAGATACTACCAACTTCGTGTAGTTGAGCAATTAAATTACCCCTATTTACCTAGTCTTTTCAGTATCCTTGCGCCTACAACCAATCTGGCTAATGCACATGAATCCCAAGATAGAGTCCACTATATTAAGTTACTTCAGGTGATGTGAAGACTTCAAGCATTAAACTCTTTCAGATTGTCTTCCAAACCTAAATTCTTGAGATTGATAGAGCGGTTACCAAATATATTAGTCATTAACTGTTTGGAAGATGTCCAAAGAAGTTCAACGCTTGAAGTCTTCACAGCGGCTGAAGCAACTTAATATAATTGACACTATCTTAAAATTCACGTGAGTTGGCCAGATTGGTTGTAGGCACAGGGATACTAAGGAAACTAGGTAACTAATGATAGATTACCTGGTCTCAGTTATACGGAGATGGTAGTGTTCTTTGTATAACGGCTTAATTATGAGAGTATTCAAAACTGGACTAGGTCCATAGGTTATTCCGCATTTTCGATTTCATTGTTAACAAAAAAATTTTACCGCCCCAAAATCCAGCTACTTACTAATCAAAGAGATCAATTCCATAATGTGGCACTAAGTATCTAAATCATTTACTCTAAAATTCTTAATAACATGAAGTAATTCCAAAACCACTAACCCAACACTCTGATAAATATAAATGAAAATCTCTCGAGTGATATGAATATAATAATGTGTTATTTACAGAGAAAGAATACATATATAAAAGATAAATAAACATCTTGAGTTTGCAAAAACTTTACGCTACGAAAACGAATATCTTCACGTGCACCTCTTCTCCTGAATACTGAAACTAAAGTTGGAACAAATGAGCACATCATCCAAAAGGGGTGCCCAATGGAAACAGATAACTTTCAAGTAATCACTAACATGCTTCATAGTTCTAAAGAATAGTAATTGAACATAACATGCGTAAGAATATTTAACTACTTCCCGTGCAACATAAATTAGGGTATATAATAAAAGTAATAATATTACACCTCACGTGCTATGTAGCTATATTGCACTTCCCGTGCTACCAAAATATTTACACCCAAGATCATATAGCCAAACAACCAACTATAATATGCGAACATGTACTTTCCGCATATGATAAATTATAAATAATATCACACTTCCCGTGCTAGATAGCTATATTGCACTTCCTGTGCTATAAGACTTAGCAAGGATCTGCAGGGAAAGCACGAGGACTCCTTGCGGGAAAACCACACAATACAGATTACACACACATCAAAATACACACAAACATTTACAAAAAAAAAGTAAATGCACACAAACTTGTCCAAAAGTAACAAAGACCTATGATGCTCGCAGATAGAAAGAAAGCTCAATTATTACAAGAAGGTTACAAAGTTCCCACCTCTTTTGATGACAAGCCACACCTACCTCGATATCCTCAATCCACTGGTTCATCCTTGAATCAATTGTTGTTAATAAAGACTAATTATTAATTACAAAAACACTCAAAGAACATAGCCAATAGGCTCACAAAATAACCATACATATTCAAAGTTAATGGTCAAGTAAATTATCTAATGATTTTAAACCTATTTATGATTTTATACCTTTTCATTATCTATCTTTAACATATCTAAAGAGTTTACTAATCCAATTGGGTTGGTTCTATAGTTTATTTGATTAGTCTACAGCTCTGTAGAATGAACCAAAGGCTAGTTCATACCATAAGGGTTCCAATACATTAAAATAGGAGAACTAGATCTAAGTCCAAACCCACCATCCTCGGGCTTGATCCGGCCCGACCCACTAAACTGGCCCGTCAATCTAAAGTCTGGTCCATCTGGACAACTAACTTTCACTAACAGTCAAAAGGGTCAAATAACGGTCAACGTCTAAATAGTCAGGTCAAGGGTCATGTCCAGTCAATGGATTCAAACATGATCAAAGTCAAATGTCAACTAAGTCAAGGTCGACTGAGTCATGTTCGTCTCAACACTTGTCGACTCAGCCAGCTAATTGAGTCAGAAAACTAACTAGGATAATTGATAGAGGTTAAACATGCTAAGTCTAATGCATGGTGCAACACAAAATAGGCCAAGACTCAATTGATGCATTTCTAACTCTCCTTGCAAAAGTATATAACTTAACTATCCGTTCCTTGTTTCAATCCAAACACCATATTGCCATAACTTTTTGAAATGCAACTCCAGTATCACTACCATTCACACAAATATCTATATCAACTAGTCATTCCTTATAATTCCAAAATAAGTTTGCTCCATATGTAACTCGATTCAGATTCCACCTGCAATCATCAGCATCTAATATGCATCACCATCTCTTGAATCCAATTTAATTATAAAGCTTATCCTCTGAAGTCATCTCAACTAAAACACAACCACTCCACTATTGCTTCCGTTCTACTTCCTCAATTGGGATTTCTTTATCTCCATTAACACGAACCAAACTAACCGCCCAAGTGTTTATGCGTGAAATATGTTTCTGCGGGTTTTGGTAATTTGGAGTGTGTTGAATGAGAAACGAGTTCAAACCCTAAAAAAAATGCACTGCACGGGAATGCTTTTAGGTTCGAGAAATCAATCTGTAAGACTCTGGCCTAAACCAAAAAATGGTCGTTCCAGATTCAATTCGATCACAAGGTGAAGGAGAAGGGTTGATCTTAGGGAGGGAAGCAGAGAAGGTGTTTGATATCATAGTTTTGAACTATGAAGGTGTGGCTGTTTATGACTTGTATATCATAAAATGGTTTTTTGCTACGTTGATAACAATAACTTGGTTTTCTGTGTTGTCTTAAAATAGGTTGAAGAACCTATTTATATATAAGTCATTTGAGGGCAACCCTAATCTCGTAAAAAGTGAAGAAAGTTAAGTGGTGGAGTAATGGAGTTGTGTAAGAGGTGGTGAAAATTGCGTGATCACACCTTCACCCACTACACCATCATTGTTAACTATCCATCTTTTCCTAACACGTTCTCGTAATGAGCGCGTTGCACGCTGCACGCCGTAAACCTCCAGACCAATACCCCAGTAAGCATCCCCCGATTTATGACATGTTTGATTTCTCGAATGAGTGGGTCAAGTCGTGGGATCCGCCGCTGATAATAGCATGGTGTCATTAGGTGAAACAACTAAGTTGTTTATGAGGCCAATAAAATATTGTATGTATTCGACGCATGTGAAGCATCGCATTTAAGCAGCTCAAACTAATCGATGTGTATGAAGCATCATTGTTTTTGAGCTTGATTGAAGAAGTCGCGAATAAGCGTCTTAAAAGTGGAAGTATGATCGACCACATTTGGGTGATCGTTTGGTGGCTCTAGGTCCCACCATTACTTGGCCGATTGCCTCATGTGGAAGAGGGACAGACGGTCTTCACAATGCTTCTTTGTTTGTTTTCTAAAAATAGATTTATACCATCCAACCAGGCTGGCGAAGTTGGATGGTCGTTATCGTTTGGGGCAGTTCCAAACTTCCATTGACGCGACTTTTAGGGTTTAGGGGGCCACGCAGACAACCCTCTTTGGGCATGCGTTTCGAGGCATTTGAGACTTAGTTTACGTAGGCCGTTCAATCACGTGTAAAGGTGGGTCCGCAGTGATGACGTTGACATCTTCGGGGTCGCTTAAGATTAAATCTAAGCCACTCAAATCAGCTGGTGAAGCTGAGTGGTTGAGATCGATTTGCGTCAGTAATGTGTTGCCGCAAACGCCAATTAGTGTTTAGAAGTTTGCGCGTCACCCTACTTTGGGTGAACGATTCTACGTGTTCGAAGCTTGCTATGAGAAATTCGATAGACCAATGATGGAGTTGGGTCGACGGTAAACACGTTAGCATCTTGTTGATTGTCTAAAATTGGATCTGGGTCATCCAACTAGGCTGGCGAAGTTGAATGTCCGTGATTGATTTGCGGCAGTTGTATACTGCCGTGACTCAGATTAGGGTTTTGAACGCAGCGCGTTCGTTCAGGTTTGGGAAAGCGGTTGAGCACCCTATAGGATTGCCGCAAGCAAGTCGATTGACAAAAGAGGAAGTTGGGCCAACAGTGAACACGTTGGTATTTCCTTGATTGCTCGAAACGCGATCTAAGCCGTCCAACTAGGGGTGTAAATTTTTCCCGGCAGCCCGAGGCCCAGTACCGTCCGCCCTGTCCCATGACAGCCCATGGGTGACCGTGGCCCTTTTCGGGCTGTCCCGACCTAGCCCATTTAAATAAGAGGGCGGGCACATGCCACAATTCAAATTTTATTTCCCGGCCCAATACCCTCCCTATTATCCCGTCAATGCTACCCGCCATGTTAGCCCGCTAGTGTTATCCATTTACCTAGCCTAAGTGACTGTTCTCATTTGTTTTATTCTAGAATATACTTGGTACATATACTTAATACAGTTAACCATCATAGTTTTCATATGTATTTCTTAACTTTTATTCCATTGGATTCTAATTTTGTTAACCATATAGAGAAAATATTGAGCAAAATCTAAGGCAGTTTCCTTTTCTGATGATTCAATTCAGGAAAAATTATAGGAAGTTTGGTTTATCTTATTCCCATCTCAATTCTCGTATTTGATTATTAATTTTAAGTAAAACTTATGTATTATTACTACTTTCTTTTTATTTTTAACAATATATATGTATAATATATATATTTGTTTGTAATATTCAAGGCCCTCCCGGCCCTACCCGCCCGAGCCCGAATTACAAAACATGCTTGGGTAGGCCATGGGTACTAACTGTAGATAAATAACCCTGCCCACCCCGTCCTTTTAATTTCATGGATAAGAGATGTTCCGGCCCGCCCTATACCGTCCCATTTAATAAATAGGTCGGGCTGCCCGGCCCGGCCCAATTTACACCCCTACGTCCAACTAGACTGGCGAAGTTGGACGGAAACGATCGATTTGTGACAGTTGTAAACTGCCGCAACCCAAATTTAGGGTTTTGAATACATCGTGCCTGCTCGAGTTTGTGTGAGCGATCGAGCACCTTATAGGCTTGCTGCATGCAATTCGATTGCCCAAGGGGAAATTGGGGTCACCAATGATCATGTTGACACTTCTTTGATCATTTATAGGAAGATCCAAGCCGTCCAACTAGGATGGCAAAGTTAGACGGACATGATGGCCTTTGAGACTGTTTTTTACGGTTTTAGTTCGTTCAAGCTTTATTTTTATTTTTGTGTAGAGCAAACGCCCATGCTCGGGTCGGCGTTTGAAGCGCTTGTGAAAGGGCAACATGGGATTCGATCAACTAGGGGACTAGTGGGACCGTCAGTGATTGCTACGGTGATTGCCTAGTCCTACTAGGAGTAATCCAAGTTGGTTAAATCGCGTGGCCAAATCGTATGGTCGGGATTATTTTTGAGACTAACCTGATCGGTCTAGATTTTCTTTAGGGAGTAAATATGCATTCGATCGTGCTACCTTTGATTAAAAGGTGTTGATACGAGATTCTCTTTGCCAGAGAATGATGTAGCATGTGCGGGTATTTCGTGCATATCTCAACACCGGCACTTCGGGAGATTCATGCTACTCTGCTGAGAGTGAACACTTATCGTCATGTCGTGTCAATGATGAGAGTTAGGATGAGAACATAGCATGGAAAATACTAGGTGAATTATGCATTAATTATTAATGCAACACGTTGAAATTTATAGGGTATCTTGGATTGATGCACCATCCTGATAAACTTCATAAATACATCGAATTGCCCAATACATATATAGGTAAAGAGGTTTGAACACTCATCTCTTTCAAATGGCTCTTGTTCCTTTGCAGGATGACAACACACTAAATATGGGATTTTACAATTTTGGCCCTGAACTAAAATCTACCATCAACACCAAGCAATCACCTTCATTATATCTTTAACTCTGTAATTCTTGTACGTCAACATGGCCTAAACTACAAACACAACTTTATCTTCTCCACTTAGTAACTCCCATGTTTATATTTTTATTGTCACAAAATCTCACTCTAAATCACCAATAGCAACCCCAATTCATCTCAGACCATACTAAAACTCATAGTTCCTTGAACCGCAGTTTCTTCATCTCCGTGGTTAAATTTCACAATTAACCAAACCCCAATTCACCAATTCATCTTCCTTCCAATACCAATCTGTTGAATCCTGATTAAAAATTCAAACCCTAATTTATTTTTCTCCTCTGCAAAACCATAAATTAATATCCCAACTTTAATCATCCTCTTCATCTGTAGTCTCCGACTCGTACATCCTAATTTGCATGGATCCTAATTTCTGTTGATTTAGGGAAGAAAATATACCATAATTCTCTATGAAATCAAAATCAAAATTAAACTTCATAATACCATCTCTACTTCAATAAAAAAAACATCCATTTACAATCTATTTTAAATCACAATAATTTCATACATACAACATAAATCAAATTACACCCTAGTTTAACTTACGATCTTTCATCCTTCAGAATTCAATCAACTTCATCAACCGTCACCTCCTTCCTTAAAACATCAAACTAAAAAAGTTTTCATGAATTTCTCACATAAAGAAACTCAAATTTCTGAGATTGAAATCAACAGATAGGAGAAAAGGAAGAACAGAAAATAAGAAGAATAAAAGAAATGAATTTCTCCTCGAAAATTTTTGAGATAAAACCAAAAAATTTACCGAGGCACGCGAATTGTAGGATATGGGAAGAAACTCGGAAATCAGAGAATAAAAATTGGATTCCTTGATAAAGTCGATCTATAAAATGATCATTTTACCCTTCACACATCTCAAATGATTTCTTCTTCGCCTAGTGTCCGAGGTAGTCCATTTTACGTAACTTTTCGAGATCTATCAAACGGTACTAGTCATTAGCGGCTAAATCATATCTTGACCGGTCTAATAGCGGTTACGTGTTTGCGGATCTTTAAAATCTTGTTGTCTTTACTTTTACTTTCCGCAATTATAATTATCGTCTTAATTATTATTAAAAGTAAATTCATTCTACGTTAATCCAAAACTTGGGTTGATCCCGATAGCGGTGTTCGGTTTCGAACTAAAACTATATACCAAGTGTATATTTTGTGGTTTGTCATCTTCTTGATAATATCTGTCTATATTAGATCTCCCAAGATATCATACTTATAGGTTGAAATAAAAAATATTCTGGTGTATGTGGTATCCTCGTCATTTCACCATATTCTTATGAGATCACTGTTACCAAGATGCTAACATATCCGGCGCAAAATTCATTTTAGAGTTGATATTCTTCCAAGACCATGAAGAGTCATTTTATTTTTTGTGTGCGAGAGAAAGCACCACCATTAGGAAATTATTTGGGAGATAACGCCTTAACCCATATATCTCTAGGTTTAATACACAATCTCCAAGCACATTTAGCTCAGAAATCCCTATTGAAACAATGTTGATCTATGAAACCAAGACGCCACCTTTTACTTTACGCTTATGTACATCTTTCATACATAACGACTGTGTAATCCTTTATTTGTTTCTTTAACAATTTTGTTAAACATTTTTCAAGCATTTTACAGTTACGCGAGGTAGTTTAAAAGAAATAATACGTTGCACTAGAATGAATTTTGAAGTTTTACCATAACAGACCGGCATGCTTGATAAAGATTTTATTTACTCTTTTTGGATAACTTAGATTCCATTTTTTTCGCTAAGAAGAGTATTTTCACGTTTCTGCTGATGAATAAAGGAAATCCAAGATGCATAAACTGCTTGCATAAGAGAAATTTTCTTTCCAAATCAATGTGTTTTTCATTTTTCTCGCAATGATTTTTGAAATAAGATTATAAATGTATTGCAAAGTGCCATTGTTTTAAAATCCGCTGATTTGTGGCGAGTTGTATTCTTTTGAATTAAAAAAAAAATCTAGTCCTATTGAGCTGCTTTGGAAGAAATCCTGGGTGAAAAAAGTTTTGAACCATTTTGCACACATCAGCTTTAACCACTAACCCCTGAGTCTGGTAAACTTCATCTTGGCATCCGTGTGGACCTGGAGAGGCCCAAGCTTCCATAAACACAAGTGTGCCATACATTTCAGTTCCACCAAGAATAACCAAAATCTCTACATTGTTAGAAATGAGATACATTGTGGAATACTTTGAACAAAAGAAGCATAATCCGAAGGACAAGAAGAAATAATGATTTTCATGAATTGAACGGCAATAAATTGGTCAAGAGATTCTCTTATTTGCCACCAAGATCCATATGCACTTTGTAAATAGTCTATCATATATTTCTTATAAGTCTTCTGTTAATTCTCTACTATGAAAATATTTAGTATGGCAGTGACTAAATTTTTTTTTGGAAGATAAAGTAGATTGATAGCGACAGAAAGAAACTAATCGTTTGATTCAGTCTCTTCGATGACCAATTCAGAGTGAATTGATCTCCTGATGACTGAATCTCTTAGATTAGTTATTTCTGGAAAAGTTACAGCAGTGTTACTAATATTACATTGTGCATAAGCTTTTTCAGTATCAAAAGCAATTGAAGGAATTAAAAACTGTGGGGATTGTTCTAGCCAGGATTCTTGTCTATTGTTCTTCCTTCCCTTCTTAGCTAAGAGATCAGCTACTCTGTTAGCTTTTCTATCTACAAAGTTGAAACCCAAAAAGTGAGATAAAAGTTATGTTTTCCTTTTTTACTTCCTCTAATATTGCCATACTCTGCCACTGGATTGTTGAATTTTCCCCTTGTAAGTGCTTTATGATCGCTTGATTGTCACCCTCAATGACTAGATGTTGAAGGTTGTTTGTGATGGCCTAGTTTGTAGCTTGTAGGAGACTTAGAGATTTTGCTTCTTCAGCTGTGGAGGTTCTGAAGGTTCCTGATTCATTTCCTTTGAAAGTCCATGTCAAGTTGCGAATCACAAAACCAAAACCCGCATTAGTATGTTCTGAAATCCAAGATGCATCACAGTTGATCTTTACAGTGTTAAATTTTGGGAATTTCCAGAAAGGGATACGTTTAATGAGAATGTCATTAGATTGAGTCATACTATGAAGATGTGTAGGGTGCCAGTACTCGTAATGGCGTGCTATGTCTAAGGCTAGTTGTTCAGGAGTTCTAGATTTATCTTCAAAGATTCTAAGGCATCTCTCTTTCCATATAAACCAACGCTTGGTAGCAGCAAGTGCCATTGAGATGCGGTTTGTATCCCCTGCTATCCATTCATTATACTTATGCAAGAAAGTATGATTATGAGAATTTAAAGTTTGAGATACTCCCTGATAGGCCATAGGTTGTAGATTCCAAATAGCTTTTGCATAATCACAATAAAAAAAGAGATGATAAGTATATTCAACAACATTATCACAGAAGACACACTTATTTCAGCAGATCTAATTTTTTGTCTAGTTGGTAATGCGTCTTGTATGCATTTCCATATAAACAGTTTAATCCTTTGTGAAGTATCCATTGCCCAAAGACCCTTCCAAAAAAATTTGTTTTGACAGTGGTAGAGTTAGAAGGGTTAGATAGTTTTGCATAAAGAGTTTTGACAGAGAATTCTCCATTCTTTGTCAGGGTCCATCTGAGTTTGTCCGTTTTCAGACCACCTTCCTTAGTAGTGTACAGTCTGACATTAGTAATTTCCTGCATTATTGAGTTATCAAATAATGAGGTTAACAAGTCGATATTCCACTTATGTGTATTTGAGTCGATGAGCTCAGAAACAAGTGTTAAAGTTGTATTTCTAGAAGGAAATGACTCAGCCAAAGTCTGTGTTCTAGCGGGAAGCAATTTATCTTCCCAAATGTTTATTAGCGTATCATTACCCACTTCCCAGATACTATATTGTTTGATATGAGATATCCCTTGTAAAATGCACTTCCAAATCCAAGAAGACTGAGATTTCTTCTTGGAGTGCAGAGCTCCTGATTTTTTAAAGTATTTGTCTTTGAGAATTTTAGCCCAAAAGTTATCAGGATTACTCACAAGTCTCCAAGCTATGCGATTGATCATGGCTTGGTTCACTTTATTAGCTTCTTTGAATCCTAATCCTCCTTGATCTATAGGGTTACATAAAAAAATCGAAAGACTTTATGTAAATGCCTTTATAATTGGTGTCTTTTCCCAACCAAAAATCCCTTTGTATGTTATTTATTCTTTTAGTTATCTTTTTTGGAAGGACAAAGCATCCCATACAAAATATTGGCATGCTAGATAAAAAAGACTTATTCAACACCATTTTACTTGGTTACGACAAAATCTTTCCCAGCCAATTCCTTATTTTATTTTCCATTTTTTCTATGATATTCTCAAAATCCTTTAGTTTTGATCTATATATAAACAAGGGTACACCTAGATGTATATCTTTTATCTTAATTTTTTTTTATCTTCATCAATCTACAAATAATCCCTATGTGCTTGTTATGCACTTTTTTTGCTGAAAACGAGGTCTGACTTTTCAAAATTGATGACTTGTCCATAAGCAACATTAAAAGTGTGTATAGCTTCTAACAAGTTCTTGTAGCTTCCTAAATCTGCTTTGGTAAACAAGAGCAGATCATCTGCAAAAAACAGATGAGAGATAGGAGGTGATTTGGGGGTCAGTTTTATTCCCTGAATTTGTTTAGTGGTTTGAAGATGGATTACCAAGCGTGAAAAAACTTCCATGCAAAGAATGAATAGGTAGGGAGATAATGTATCTCCCTGCGTAATTTCTCTTGAAGGTTTGAATTCACTGCATGGTTGGCCATTTAGTAAAACATCAATGGAAGATGTAGATAAGCATTGGTAGATAAGCTCACACAAATGTTCAGAGAATACAAAGGCTGTTAGAGTTTTAATCAAGAATTTCCAATTGACCCTGTCGAAAGCTTTCGACATGTCAATTTTTAAGCCTATGTTGCCTGTTTTCTTCTTACTTTATTCATGGGGTGAACCACTTCATGAGCTACTATAATGTTATCTGATATTTGTCTAGAAGAAAGAAAAGCCGATTGAAGGGGGGAGATTATTTTTTCTAAAGATTTTTTTAGTCTATTTGCTAAGATCTTTGCAATAGCTTTATAAGGCGTGTTACACAGGCTAATTGGCCTGAATTCAGCAGGAGTTTTAGGATGCTTTTTCTTTGGAATTAGGAACAAAAAAAGTTTTGTTTAATTCCGAGTTGAGCCTCCTATTCTTGAAAAAATCTTGGATTACAGAGATTAATTGAGGACCCACTATCTCCCAGTTATGTTTAAAGAAACTCACCGGGAATCCGTCTGGTCCCGGTGCTTTGTTAGATTTTAGATTTTTGACCACATCCCAAATTTCCTCAGGACTTGGAGTGGTGGTTAGTTCAAAATTCTCTTCTATTAAAATGCAGGGGTTAATGTGTGAGAATATAAGATCATCAGAGTTAGTGGAATTCTCAGTGAAAAGATCAAAAAAGTATGAAGTAAGAACTTCTTCGATTTCTGGTCTGTTAGAGACAATATTATCATTCTTATCTTGAATACAATCTATGTTATTGCGTTTTCTCTTTTTAAAGTAGTTACATAGAAGAAGGTAGTGTTTCTTTCACCCAGAGCTATCGTCTTGTTTGTAGACTATTGTTTGTCTATTTCCTCCCGCGTGTCATACAAATCTTCTAGTTCTAATAGCTTTTTGTTTACTAGAGAAGTTATACAATTGGAGGAAGTTTTAGCCTTCAAATTATCTATTACTTTTAAAAGAAGTTTTATCTTTTTTTTTGGTTTTCCAAAAACATCTTTTTTCCACTCACTAAGGTCAGTAGTTAGAGTTGAAATGTTAGCTAACAAATCCAAAGTTGTGTTTTCAGGACTGAGATTCCAAGAGCTCTTGATAACCTCAATACATGGAGTTTCTTTTAACCAAGTATCATAAAATTCAAAAGAATGAGAGGAAGAAATAGAAAATGGTTGTAAAGAGAGGCAAATTGGTCCATGATCCGAACCAATCGCAACTAAGTTTTCAAGGGATGCTTCCTTGAATTCAATATTCCACTGAGCATTTTCCATGGTATCCCAGGTCCTCCAAGCCTGTTCTTTGAATTAAATTTAAAATAGGGTCCATCTTAGTTATGTTAAAGGGAAGTCCCCCTTCTTTTTCCTCGCTATTAAAGATGATGTTTAGGTCACCTATAACCAACCATGACATTGAATTTAGGTTGATTCTATGCGCTATGTTTTCAAGATATCCCATGACCTCTAATTTCATGTCATGCTTTGGAGATCCATAAAAACAGGTTAGCAGCCATTCATTTGAATTGAAGTCGTTTTGACGATAAAATTGATCATATTGAGATTCCATTGCACAATTTCAAAATGGAATCCATCAACCCAGGCAAGGGCTAATCCTGCAGCTATACCTTCTAGGTCTACAATATGCTGGTTAGGAAAAAAATCTAAATTTTTTCTAACTAAGGGCCTTTGAGATTTAGTTTCAGATAAGAACAAGATGTCAGGCTTCTCTATATTTATTAATGTGTTTAAATGTTGTTTAGTTTTTTCCTGGCCACACCCTTGTGTGTTCCATGCCAGAATTTTCATTGTTTAGATGGAGAACAAAGAACTTCCTAAATAGTTAGTGTAAATTATGTGTCCCTAAGATGAATAGCTAGAAAGTTTCAAAGCAGTCGAAAGCTAGAAGTACTTGTAGATGTAAAGCAGTCTAAACAGTAGTAAAAATAGCGGAAACTTGAAATTACTAACTGAATTATCTTAGAGTGATTCAAACAAGATATTAAGGGAGAAGAATTTCTAATGGAAAGGTGACATACCTGGATTTTTCTTTCCCTTTTTCTGCTGCCTGAGCTTGTAGTTTTTCTAGCTTTTCACTTATGGACATTGTTTCCTTGACCACTGATGATGAGCCCACATCAAAGGTACCAAATTGATCAATTTTAAACAAATCAAGATTTTCAAAAGATGCAGGGAAAATTGAGTTATCGACTGTCATAGAGATTGATTCATTCGATGCAATAGATAAGCGAGGAGAATCTAAAGAAAATGAAAAATCAGAGATTGCAATACTGAAACCCGGTTTAGGAGAATCAATCGAAAAAGAGGAGTAAGAGAAAGTTATGCAGAAAGCAGGTTTGGGTAAATCATCCTGATAATATATTTCTTCCTCGGGAGTGAAATAATGCTCAATTGAAAGATCCTGATTTGGCTCAAGTGGGATGAAATCTTCCGACAAATTTGGTGGAGATAGAACTTGGTTAATCACATCTTGAAGAAGGCCAGAATTGTTGTATTGAAGATCTAGATCTGAGGATTCACGATACTCAGTAATAGGGGAGAAGATGGGATCAGATGGAGAATCCCAGAATCGTTGTCTCTTTCCCAAGATTGAGTCTTCCGCATCCCAAAATTCTTCATCCTCATCCACTTCCTCCGCCGAAGAAATATTGATTGGACTAATAGAATAAGAAGTGGAGAAGAGAACACCATTGTTGAATACCGAGTCCGGAGAAGATAAGTTAAAAGTTGGACCATAAGCCGCATCACAGTAGATTTCTCTCTCTATCTCCTCATTTATGAGGACTTTGAAGTCAGAAGCCCAACTCTGCAAGGCTGCTAATGGGAGGACCGAATTCCTGGGATGTACCAAATTTCAAATAAAACAAAACAAGTTTTCATACAAAACAAGATAATTTTTGCCTTGGGCTTGGTGCACCCCAAAATTCGGTCACCCCCATTAGCAATGTTACAACTCTGTGACTCCGATTCAACACTCGATTCTGGGCTAACATCATATATATTTTCTAAAGGAAAGTTATGCTTAATGGCACATGAGTCCTCTATATGTCCCAGACGATTATAATAGTTGCACACCCTATTAGGAAGGTCCATGTAGATGAACGAGATTCTGGACTCGGGATGGTGACCAACTTTTACTCTTGCACTAGTGATAAGTGGTTTCTCAATGTTAATGTATATCCTAGCAAAAACATCATGACCTGGAAGTGGAATCGCATTTGCCGGCGAAAGCATAGCGACAAAACCTAGATGAGTTCCTATTTGAGCAATAATGCAGTCGCTATAATGAAAATTTTGAAGATTTAACAATCTTACCCAAACAGTAATAGTTTTTAAAGTATACCTTTCGATTTTCATTCCCGGATACCATTTTGTTATAAGAAAAGCATCCCGTACAAGTGCCAAGGCGCATTTGTTAGGATGTCTAGCATGGTCTCATAATCCGTAAAAGAAATGATGTAAACATTAGCTCCTATCTGTTTAATTTTGAAACGAGTAGTCTTACCCCATCTAGATTTTAAAGCTCTGGCAGTGTTCTTTTTACTGAAATTTGTAGTTGAAAAAATCCTAGCAATGATAGAGTTCATATGCGTGAAACCTTTGACATTAGGGACCACAAAAGGAAGAAATTGAGTTGAAAATTCTGTTTTTTGTTGATGCCCTTCCCGTGGGATAAGGATGATTGCTCATTTTTTGAAAAAGTTGTATCTGTGAGTCAGTTGCCATTCTTTCCTAAAAGTAAATGCTGAAAAGAAGATATGCAGTACCCTTTTGGTTTAAAAACAAAGAAGTAAATGGGGTAGAAAACGATGTACCAAGGAAGTTTCTATGCTTGACTCTGGTAAAGAACGGAGAATGAGAATGAATAAGGATAAATTCTGCATGGATGTTGAGATATTTGTTTTATCTCAATCCTTTACCGGCGGTGCTATTCACCTCCCTATTCTTCATCTCCCTACTCTGTTCCCTCCAATTTAAACCCCATATCTGGGAAATGGTGAACCCCATTTGTACCTGAATGTGATTCAAATTCTAGATATGTGGTGTAGATTGGAGGGAGCAGAGTAGTGAGGTGGAGAATAGGATTCCGATCCTTTACCTTTTTTATATTTTTAAAACTGAAAAGTTACCCCTATTGGGTAGATTAAGTAGCCAGTGAGGAGGCTGGATTGATGGTACTCCACCCAAACTTTGCCATGCATGTACTTTTTGTGACGGTAGCTTTTTTTAACTCCTCAAAAAGAGTACTTAAACTTCCAAATTTGTCACCCCATCGTTCTTTTAGCCCTCCCTTTAAGGGCACCTCCTATTGAGGCAGATGAGGGTATGTTAACGACACCCCTATCCTGGGACGTAGTTACCCCGGATATGACTCCCCTAACCGAACCAATAAAGAAGAAGGATAAACTTAGTCCCTTTTTATTGAACCAACTGACAGATGTTGAATTTAAAAAGTTTTTTATCTTATGACGTGGAAGACAGAGAATAAAAGACATAAAAAAGAAAATGAAGAGAAGAAGAAGGGAAAGATTATATTCAACATTTTTGTTTACAAGAGTTTGGGATTCTATTCGCAGAGTTTACATATTTGGTCCCCGAGTAACGGGGTCTCACTAAAGTGATCATCTTCCTAATCAAGTTTATTTATAACATTTTATTATTTTTTTAAAAATTTTGCTTTTGAAAAAAGACCGTTGGTGATCTTTGTTTTTGAAAAAAAATTCCTTAAATTTTTCTTAAAAAAATATCTTTGTGGTTACTTCCTTCTGCCAAAATTACGCCAATCTAAATCCGATTAATAATCCTCCGAATAGCAAACGAACAGGCCAAAACAGTTAAGAGAAGATGGTAGGAAGACGAGAAGATTACATGTAGATGCAATGAACCACTAGATGTGTTTTGAATGCAATTATGAATGAATTTATGTCTTTCACCGGTACATGCAGATCATGATTCAAAAGATACCCACCCCAAAGCTTGAATACCCTATAAATTTCCTTTTAGACACAGTAGTTTAGAACACCATTGTAAGTGAAGCAGATTGCAGCGAAAAAACGAAGAAGAAAGAAACACAAACGGAGAGAATGGATAAAAGAAAGAGATCCCTTAACGATAATAATCACTCCGGAGGACGCAGACGCCTTACGATTTCGCGAATAGGGGTGCCAGAGCATCGAGGGATAGTTGCTGAAGATCCTCACCTCATTTCTGGTCCTCATAATGCAATCATAAAATGCACCGGATCAACGAGGGTATATTAGGAGCTAGCCGAAGATACCGGGTATCGTTACTCCCTAGATCCTTTCTAGAGAGACTTCAGCGGAGAAGAAGCGAAGGAAAGACAACGAAAGATAGAAAGAGTAAAACTTAGATGCACATGGTTTTGTTCTGTTTTGAAAAATAAATAAATTGAGAAGCAGTTCAATAATAAAACCTATTGTTATGCAATTAAAAAACTTATTTTTTTGAAAAATATATTTGATGTTTGATGAGTTTTAATCACATAAGCCTCCACTGTATCCATATCCAAGCTTAAATTATTTCTCCGGCAGTATACTTCAGGGATTTAGGTGATAAAATCCAGGTACATTTTACTCCATTAGAGCAACTGCAGTGGTGCGATCAAAACCAAAGATCAAAGATCAAAAAAAAAGATCAAATTTTGGGTTTAGTCCGTGTTGTCACGTAACGGTCGCGATTAAAATTTGGTCGCGCGTAATTTAAAGATCCGCCCCAAAAAAATTTCATCGGGCGTATCTCAAATGTCCGCCCAATCAATCACCAGGCACACTTTAAGTTTACGCCTGTCAACAGGCGTACTTTAAGTTAACGCCTCACTTTTTTTTTTTTTTTTTAATTTGAATTTTCATCGGGCGTAATTTAAATCTCCGCCCGTTAACAAGCGTACTTTAAATTTACGCTCAGCAACAAGCGTACTTTAAATTTACGCCCGACTATATTAGGATTTGGTATTTGGTCGCGATCAAATATGGTCTGGAATTTGATCTTTGGCTGGGATTTGATCTTTACTTCGTCCCACTGCGTCACGATCTCATCCCAAATTTTTGGTTATACTCGCCCACTATGGATGCTCTTAGTAAGGGAAAGGGAGAGACGAAGAGAAAGGAGAGAGTGTTTCCATCTGGTCCTAGCTCATTATTCTTTTTTGGCAGCGACCAAATGAGACCTTAGTTTTGAACATATACAACCCCAACTAAAAAACAAAACTTTTTAATAACCTTAGTGCCGTGGGTGATAGAACTCCCAGTTAAACTTGTGTTGAGGCCTGACTTTCGCTCATCATTTTCCCATTATATTTCGTCCCTGAAGCATCTAATTAGTGATGTTTCATATCAATGATGGGCTTCTTATAATATAAATATACAACTTTTTTTGCACCTCATTCAACTTATAAAAACAAATTTCATTCAAAGTATATAAACAAACTAACCCAATCCCCAATTTGTCAAAGAAGAACCTGACATTAATTTGGGACCTTCGTAATCTTTATTCATGCGTAACAACACAAACTAATCCAGTGAATATTACTTTGATCCTATGATAATTTCAAGAGAATAAGATTGATGTTCTTTTATATTTGACTAATCTTTTTATTTGATCCTATGATAATTTCAACTTTTCAAAACTTAATCTCATATAATTTAATCGACTATGAAATTAACCGTCGATTCATTATTCCATGAACACTCAAATCATGGTCATGAATTCAGAGTAACATAACATCATAGATGATGATGACGAGGAAGGTTTTATTCACCTATATTAGGTACGTCTACAAACACTTTGTTTTCAAAAAAAAATGTTGTATTTAATTTTAGGTTGCATCTAGTCACTCTCTTTGGTATTTTTTCCAAGTAGTTGAAGTAATATTCTTGGGATTTTTGTCTCCAGAATTTAGTCTCAGTGTGATTCCATTATTTAGTATTTTTTTCCCAATTGAAGTACTTTATAACTATTATGAACCGCCCAAATTACTACCCGAAGATTATTTAGCTGGCTTTGCATGTAAGTTATCTATCTATGAATGTCTTCAAAGGTGTTTTTGTTCCAATAAGATAACTTTCTGGTAACAGAAAGTTTGGTAACAAAATTAAATCTGCAGATCCAGAAGTTTTAGTAAACCAAGAACTTTTTATTTCATTAGCATGACTAGAATTTTATAACAAATTTTCAAAAAACTTCCAGTTTTTTCCTTAAGTGACAACAAGACTATACAAACTCAGAGAGTAAGAGTGTGGTCACTACCATTTTGAGTCAAGTGAGTAAAGGTATATTTAGGAAAGGTAATAAACCAATTGGTACTTCACTAAAGATTTACTAACCAATATGGATTTTAATCTACTTGTACCATGATTATAACTATTACAAATGTATGAGTTTCCACTAAATCTAAGACAATTCAAATCTGAATCTTTGATAAGGTGTTTAATGTTATTGTACGTTAAAGTACTTGCGAAAAAGTGGGGGTCTAAAAACCACACCCAATATTTCGTTCGGCAATCTGAATAGACAAACTCCAATATACTTACAAGAGAATCAACTAGACAGTCATACTCAATCTAGAAAAAAGTATATCAAAGAGTTTATATCTCTATTTCTCAATTCAATCTGCAATCAACAAATAGGAATTTGTGAGCCGGATTGAATAAGTGAAATATCTTGGATGGTATGACAAACCAATATCCAAGTGTCAATCAATTCAATCAACAACCCAAAGGTTGGATTCAAGAACTGATTGATCTTAACGCACAACCTGTGATATTTCTATAATACAACAAAATATAATGCGGAAAAGAAATAACACAGACACCAGAAATTTTGTTAACGAGAAAACCGAAATGCAGAAAAACCCGGGGACCTAGTCCAGTTTTGAAAACCACACTACATTAAGACGCTACAGACACTAGCCTACTACCAATGAACTTCGGACTGGATTGTAGTTGAACCCTAGTCAATATCATATTGATTCATGGTACAGTCGTGCTCCTTACGCCTTTGATCCCAGCAGGATACTGCGCACTTGATACTCTTAGCTGATCTCACCCACAACTAAGATTTGCTACGACCCAAATTCGAAGACTTGATAAAAAAATATATCTCACAAAGAAAAGTCTATTGAAATAGATAAATCTGTCTCCTACAGAAATACCTATGAGTTTTATTCCGTCTTTTGATAAATCAAGGTGCACAAGAACCAATTGATAAACCAAAATTATATTCCCGAAGAACAGCCTAGTATTATCAATCGCCTCACAATAATCTTAATCGTATGGAAGCGAAACAAGATATTGTGGAATCACCGATGAGATGAATATGTTTGTGACTACTTTTTATCTTGCCTATTGGAGATCACTCTCGAGCAAATCTTAGAGAAGATAGTACTCAATCACGATAGAACATGGCAAGATTAGAACACGCAATTACAAAAAAAGTAGTTGGGTCTGGCTTCACAATCCCAATAAAGCCTCCAAGTCGTTAACCTACAGGGTTTCGTGAAAAACCTAAGGTTAAAGGAGAATCGACTCTAGTCGCAACTAGTATCACATAGGAGGTGTGCGGATTAGGTTTCCATGCTAGATTTCTCCTTTATATAGTTTTCAAATCAGGGTTCGCAATCTAAGTTACCTTGATAACCAAGCATTCAATATTCACCGTTAGATGAAAACTTGATTAGGTTCAAATAATATCTTTCAACCGTTATATCGAACTTAGCTTGTTGTACACAAATGAAATGTACCTTCTGTTTTGGGGTAAAAATTGATTCTGATGTTTCTGGTAAATTTGGGTGTGTTGATGAAAACCGAATTCAAACCCTAAACAAATGTACTGCACGAGAGTACTTTTAGATTCGAGATTTCAATCTGTAAGACTCTGGCCTAAACTAAGAAATGGTCGTTCCAGATTCAATTCGGTCACAAAGTGAAGGAGAAGGGTTGATCTTAGGGAGGGAAGCGAAGAAGGTGTTTGGGATCAGAATGTTGAATTATGAAGGTGTGGTTGTTTTATGACTCGTATCAGAATGTGGAACTGGCTTGCAGAATGTAAGCTATCAGTTCTCGGTGTTTTCTGGATACTAGTGTTGATAACACTTGTTGTTGTCGAAATAGGTTAAAATCCTATTTATACAAGTCATTTTCGAGCACCCCCTGATCTCGTAGGTAGTAGAGGTGATTAAGCAGTGGAGAGGTGGGGTTGTGTAAAAAGTGGTGATCACCACGTTTCCATTAAGAGGGAAAACTGGTCACACTTTTACTCACTACTCTCATTGTTATTAACCGTTCGTCATTTCCTGACACTTTCTCGTAATGGGCGCGTTGCACACCGCACGCTGTAAACCGCCAAACTAATACCCCAGTGAGAATCCCCCAGTTTGTGACATGTTTGATGTCTCGATTAAATGGGTCAAGTCATGAGACTCGCCGCTAAAAGCAGCACATAGTGCTTTCAGGTCAAATAATAAAATTATTTGTGAAATCAATATTCCATCGCTAATAATCGATGTATATAAAGCAACGCTTTTAAACAAGCAGCTGAAAATAATAGATGTGCAGGAAACATCGTTGTTTTAAAGCTCGTTCACATTAGTCGCGAATTGAACGTCTTAAGAAGGAAGCATAACCGACCACCTTTGGGAGATTATTTGAGAACCCTATGGGTGAGCTGCCACTTGGTCTATCGCTCCCTGTGGAGGAGGGGTGGCCGGTGATCACAGCGTTACCATGTTGGCCTCCTAAAAATAAATCTAAACCATCCGACTAGGCTAGCGAAGTTGGATGGACGAGATGATTTGCGGCAGTTACGTACTGCCGTTGATTCAAATTAGGGTTTAGAAGCCGTGTGGCCAACCCTAATTTGGCCGATCGATTGAAAGCGTTGGGCGCTAGTTTAAGCAGGCCGATCGGCCATGTGCAAAGGTGAATTTCCAGTGAACATGTTGATATCCTCGGGGTCGCCTGAAATTGAATCTAAGCCGCTCGATTTGGCCGGAGAAGATGGATGGTTGTGATCGATCTACGGCAATAACATGTTTTCGCAACGCGTCTTAGGGTTTCCAATGCATCGCGTTCACCCTAATTTGGGAAAGCGATTCAATATGCTCCTGGTTGGTCGTGGGCAAGTCGATCGATCAAGGATGTAACTGGGTCGCCGGTTAACACGCCAATACCCCGTCGATCATTCTAGGGAAGATCTGGACCGTCCAACTAGGCTATATAAGTTGGGCGGTCGTGATTTTTTTGAGACCTTTTTTGCCGGTCTTAGCTCGTTTGAGCTCATCTTTCAACAACACGAACACCCATGTTAGGGTTGGCGTTCAAAGGCGTTTCGGGTGTACTAGATGAAATCCGATCGGCCAAGATGTTAATGGGCCCGCCGGTGGTCATCATGATGATCGCCTAGTTCCGCTAAGAGTAGGCTAGGCTTGTTGAATTATGTGGCCAAATCGTGTGGGCGTGATCGTTTTTAAGAATGACATGGACAATCTAGATTTTCCTTAAGGAATTTAAACGCGTTGATCGTGCTAACTTTTAATTTAAAAAGTGTGTCAACACGCCGATCTCTTTATCAGAGAGTGGTGTAGCCTATGAAAGTGTTTTCATGGAGATTTCAATACTGACACTTCGGGAGATTCGTGTTGCGAGTGAACATTAATCGACATGTCATGCCAAGATTGAAAGTTCAGCTGGGGAACATAGCATAGGAAAATACTAGGCAGGTCAATGCATTAGCGAATAATGTTGGTGGAGAATAAATTCACAGAATATTTGGGATCGTTGTTGTATGCACCATTCTGAGTGAATTTTATATGTATATACGAATATATTGAATTTCTCAATACATCTGCGAGCGAAGAGGTTTATGCGCTCATCACTTTCAAATGGATTTTGTTCCTTTGCAGGATGATAACACATAAAATGCAAGATTTTACGGTTTTGACCCTGAACTAACCATACATTAAGTCCCCTGCTTAGCACGTAAAAGTGACATTATTGCGGGGTAAGCAATAGACGGTGACAGACGAAAATAAAATTGAAAAGACGTAGAAGGTAGATATTACTATGAAAATTCTATTCGGCCTTCAACAGCGTGATCGCGCGGGCAGTGACATTTGTAGTAGGGTGTCGCTAGCTCGACTATGGGGTATGAGTGTGGTGCTCCCATCCATCTATTCCCGTTCACGGAGCAAGAAGGAATTCTTCTTCTGTTCGAACTCTGGAAACTCCTCTCGTATAAAAGGGGTAGCGACCCTCTTCTGTTTTGTTGCTCGTACGGCTCCGTGCTTTCGTATGCAGAAGCCAGCTCCAACACAAGTGTGCCAATCATCAGCGGTAAGGTAAGCTCATCTTGTCTTCGTATTTTAGCTGTGAGTGCAATATCCAAGAGTAGTTGATCAAACTTGGACATTTAGATTGATGTGAATGACGTTCAACGGCAGAGCAATCATCAATGGCAACAAATCAATCTCCAATAGTTATAATCAACAACAAGGCGAGCCAGGAGAACTCAAGATAGGTGTTATTTTCTCTTGTGCGCATGTAGCCACCCAACAGTACCATCGATCTTCTCCAGAATGTGTAATAAGGTTCTGTCTCCAGAAGAATGAGTACCTAATCTCTCCAGTGTATTTCAAAATTTACCAAAATCCTTTGCACTCCTGGGATGGATGGATGAGATATATATTCGGCAATGATCATGTCAAGGCTAATCTTGGAGAGTGTAGTTGCGTTTTGATCCATCCTTGACTTTAAGTTATTTGGTGCCTGGACTGCTGAGTCGCAATTAAAACGTTTTTTAAGCTCTTGGTCACTGGCTGGAATAAAATTGTATTTATTCTGACTTTTTAGCTCATAGGCCTATTCTTGCTCCTTCTGATTGTGATGATGATATGCTTGAAATGCTTGTATGGGAAAAATCTTCCGGAGTCGTTGAGTGAAGTAGACGAGCTGATAGGCGTTCCATTGTCGATGTGTTGTTATCAAGCCCTCAAGGACTTCGTTCCAAGTTACATCCTTTGAACCATCTTATGAATATTGGATGGTTGTACGGAACGGGATGCGATGAGCAAACCCCAGTTACACTTCAGATTCGGTGGCGTGGCCGGATATGTGAAAATATCTCTGCGGCGTACTTTTGGAGTTTTTGATGCACGTGTACGTCTTTTATGTTAAGAAATTTCCGTGCCTCGTAAAGCTTCGATAATGATGATGTTGACATCAGAAATAACCTGGTTGAGGGACGTGAAGGCATCTCGTGCTGGTAAGCTGGTTATTCTGAAAGATGCTGGTAACGTGAAGTCCCCATGTGTAATTATTCTGAGCATATTTTCTCCTGAAAGATGTAATTTCATCGTATTTGCTGGTAAGGTGGTTGACGAATTGATGAAGGAGGCAATCTTTTGGATTCGTCATTTGTTGATCAACAGGCGGGAGTCTCACTTGATAAACTTGTATTGTATCCAAACTTCTAGAATCCCATGCACCCCTTCCATAAGAAATTAGAATTTTAGAAACACTGAATCTGATTTTGTCGGTGATGTGGCTGTTGATGCGCAGCTTCGTGCAGGCCTTGGGTAGGCGATGCTGAGTTTTGAGTGGGTTATGTGGCAGACATGATGCGGTTGGTCTGTATGGCTTGCTGAGGCGTGACATTCCTCTTTGATTCTTCATTGATAACAACGCTTATGAATGGATGAATCAAGTACTGATTGTTGGTCAGGCGCCTTCCAGACAGGTGGGTGATGATATCCTTACGCCATGTCCTTGAAGAGTGGTGACCTTGTCACGGTCATGACTTCTTGGTTGACCGTATCTTCTGGATTGAAAAGGTCCTTGACAGTGAAGGGATCCTGTGTTGAGCCTCAGTCCCCAAGCGTAATTTACATGGCTCTATCTTGTACGGTCGATGGGTTTACTATAATAAAGATATCACCATATCGTCTCCGTACTAGTGACTATATTACTTCTGTATGGGAAAATAAAATATGTATAAGTTCGGATTACCTCTGTCTGTAGTGGTTGTTGCTATGGTGAAGCTCTGGCTGGTATCAATCAACGAACAACAATGGTTCTTGACAGCAGCTGTGATCAGAAGAGACTGGAAGGGAGAGGCGTGATAGCTACTTGCACGAACTTGGCAGTCTTCATATAATGGTAGAGATAACGAGGTCGAAGGGGGACGATTGGCCCGCAGCGCCAACACTCCATAGCACCAATACTCCGTGGCCAATCCAAAAGCACGCCAGCATGGAGACTGCAGATCGCTCATGATTCTTACCAGCGGTCATTCAAACTTTCCGGTAATCTCTACATGTCTTGAATTTTCGTTTTTACTCCCGTCTGTCACCATCTAATGCTTACCCCGCAACAATGTCACTGTTACGTGCTAAACAAGAGACTTAATGTTGATGGTGGTTTTTAGTTTAGGGCTAAAATTGTAAAACCCTGCATTTATTATGATGTCATTCTGCAAAGAGACAGAGCCATGTAAAACTGATGAGTACAAAACCTCTTCACTTGCCCATTAATTGAGCAATTCAATATGTTTACATGAAATTTATCCAGAATGATGCATGTAGAAACAATCCCAGATATTCTGTAAATTTCGACACCCTACCTGTATTATTCATTAATATAGGACTCACTGAATACTCTATGTGCTGTGTTCCACGGCTGAACCCTTAATATTGATATGACATGACAATTAGTGTTCATTCCGAAAATATCAAGGTTAAGGTTTGCATAAAATTACTCATTCGGAAAGCATGCTGCTCTCTGGAAATAAATTTAAAAGAACTATGTGTCAACACGCAGAATTCAATCAATTTTGTGATAATTCACAAGATTCAAGTACCAATCTAATTAATTTGAAAAAATTAGGTTTTTTGCGCCCTGCGTAGTATATCATACCCTGTTGGTCGAAACTAAACCTAGGCAAACTAGGAAATTGATCCGCCGTTGATTAGTAGGTGCAAAGTCCTACCCAAAATCAGAAAACAAGGAATAAAAGAGGAGCCGCGGAAAATAGAAGCAACAACAAAGGGAGGTGTGGTCGCGCCATAGGCCAGCCGGCGCCACCTGCAGATGACCACGCCCCCATGCTTCTTGTCGGCCTTCCTCTTTCCCATCGACTAATCAGGTCGCTCTAAATCCGCCACGTGCACATGAGATGTGGCTGAGACCATACTTTCGGGCCCTCTTTCCTATTGGCCAATCAGGTTGCTTTAAATGCTCCGCGCGCTCTAGAGATGTGGCCACGCCCTATGTTTGGCCGCCCCCTTTTCTATCGACCAATCAGGTCGCTTTAAACCCGCCGCGCGCATTAAAAGGACAAACTATACCAAACGTGCCATTCCGTGCCAACATGCTAATCCGCATACCAAACGTGCCATTCCGCGCCAACATGCTAATCGACATGCCAAACCTGCCACAAATAGCGTAGCTACGTGCTAACCCATTTTATGTTCGTGGCCAACGCCATAACGTACTTCAATCAGGGTATTCTAATTAGAAGCACGAGTTTTTCTTTAGCGGCACTAGTCGTAACCCTAATTTCCAATCTTGGCCCAAATTACGCCACTTTTCCCCCACAACATGCCACGAGCCATTTGGGACCAAGGAAACCCTAAAAATGGCGCCATGCTATGGCCACCCATGGCTATCCTTGCTTCTGTGTCATTCCCATATTATGGCCCCATCATGATTCCTTTGACGCGGCCATGGCACTATCTGCACAAAGAATGTCATTGTGCCGCGACCACATGCCACACGCGCTAATTAGGGTTTTGACATGCCAAACCCTAATTTAATTAAGGTTGCTACGCTAACCATGCCAAATAATCCTAATTAGGGTTTTGACATGCCAAACCCTAAGATATAACGACCGCGAATACGCCAGGCGCTATTCGCGCCACTATGCCACTGGCATATGCCAACCGTGCCGTTGTGCCACTGGCATGCGCTAACCGTGCCACTATGCCATTATCCGGTGCCAACGAAATGTGTCCATAATCAACATCCACCTTCTCTGATGAATTACAATCTCAGTCGTCCAAATTCGCCACGGAATTGACCGGACCATGGTAAGTCTTAGGTGACCAACCAAGACTAACCTAATAGCATCACACGCTATTCTCCTACGGCAAGTCTCCTGATTTGACTTGCCACACATGGCTATCCGCTACTTAATTGGCGTACAATTAATCAGAATAACTAGGTCTTGGATACAAGACCCACTCAACAATCTGCTACACATTTTCCACGAAAATACTCGAGATATAAAACATGTCACAAACTAGGGGATGCTCATCAGGTTATTGGTCTTGAGATTTACAGCGTGCGGCGTGCAACACGCCCATTATAAGAAAGTGTCAGGAAAGCGTGCAGTTAGTGGCGGCAAGAAGTAGTGGGTGTAAACTAACCCATTTCCTTCATAGTGGGGGCGTGGTTTCTAGCATTTACACATTACCCCACTTCTCCATCACTCAACCACTCAACCACTCCCACTTCCTACGAGACCAGGGTGCGTTCAATTATGACTTGTGTAAATAGTTTTCTACCTATTTCGACCAGACAATAATTTTGGTTAACAACAACACAAGTATCCAGAAAAACACCAAAGAACTGATAGTTTACATTCCGCAATCCAGTTCCACATTCTGATACAAGTCATAAAATATCCACACCTTCAGAATTAACTATTCTGGTCTCAACACCTTCTTCGCTTCACACCCTAAGACCAACCCTTCTCCTTCATTTTGTGACCAAAGCAAGACTGGAACGACCATTTCTTGGTTTAGGCCAGGATTGTACAGATTGATCTCTCGAATCTAAAGTACTCTCGTGCAGTGCATTTGTTTAAGGTTCAGATTCGTTTCTCACTAACACACCCAAATTTACCAAAACCAGCAGAAACAGTTTTTACCCCAAAAAAGATACAATCCGATTTATTTCTCTTATTCAATCGGGCTCGCAAATTACTATTTGTTGATTGCAGATTGAATTGAGAAATAAGGATATTAACTCTTTGATATACTTTTCTATAGATTGAGTCTGACTGTCTAGTTGATTCTCTTGAAAGTATATTGTAATTTGTCTATTCAGATTGTCGAATGAAATATTGAGTGTGGTTGTTAGACCCCCGTTTTTTTCAATTGGTATCAGAGCAGGAAAACACATTTTTTTTGAAGGAAACAGATGAAAATTATATTAATCCTCACTGAAAGTGAGACTTTGCATAATACAATTTGGTGGTTCATTATGATACCACCATATGTTAATAAAGTTTGAGATTGTGTATTGAACTAAGTCATGCGCAATAGAATTAGCATCTCTAGGAATAGCTACAAATCTAATTTCACTAAAATACTTGATGCGATCACGAATAGATAGAACCGTTGAGGGAATACTCCAAGGGATCTCATTCGTATTTCTTGTCACTGCTTTTGGAATGTCAGATGCATCACCTTCCATAATTACACGAGGAAGTTGTAGTCTCTTAGCAAGTTGTATTCCGAAGCCATGTGCTTTAGCTTCTGCCACTGCTGCGGAAAAAGTATCAAAACAGACTGCACCATAACCCAGATGATTGCCAAAAGAATCCACCGCAACTGCTGCCACAACTCTTTTTCTATTATTCTATGCTGCGTCCACATTGATCTTCACAAAGGTTGAAGGTGGGAGTTCCCAAGCTGTAATATTGTTTTTATTAACTTATATCTCCGAACATTAATTCAGAGCATGATGAAGATCAAAATACTTAAAATCTTCCAGGGCTTTGTGAAAACAAGAACCAACAGCAATATGAATATTGTTAAATACCAAATCATTCCTTGTGTTCCAAATATTCCACACTAAGCAAGAACCTAAATTCAGCATAATTCCTTGATCAGGGTAATCTAACCAATGACTGATAATTTCCATTACGGTTTCTCCTTGAATTTCAATCAATATCGGACTATTCTGATACACTTCCAATGCGAACTGACAGTTGAAGAATAGATGTAATATCGACTCCTCGGTTGTATTACACAAAGGACATACGTTCTGCACATGAGGATTGTATTTACTGAGGTTAGCATAAACTGCGATTCCTTCTTGGAGAACTTTCCACAAGAAATCTGGATCTTTGGTAGAGTTTTAACCTGCTTCCATAACTGTTTCCATGAAAATTTTGCCATCAATGACGTTGTTGGATTGTTATCTGAGAGAAGTTTATAGCATGACTTTGTAGTAAACTGCCCAGAAGGAGTTTTCATCCATATTAACTTGTCTTGAATATCCTCCTCTTGCAGAATATACATTTGAGATATAAGTTCAACTTGATCCAGCGGGAATAACTCCAATAATAACTCCATATTCCAGATTTTTTGCCCCTGAACAAAGAGTTCTGAAACCCACGTCACTTGAATGGTCGAATTATGAAACCTGTTTGGTCTGAAACCCGGCAGATTTGGGATCCATGGATCGTTCCAAACTTGGATGTTATTTCCGGACCAAATGAACCAACAACAGTTGCTGATGAAGATGTTTCGAACACAGAACATATCCTTCCAAGTATTAGAATCGCCCTGCTTAACCTGATAATCCCAAAAAGAATCATTCTGCATATACTTTGCATTGAATAACTGAACCCATGCAGCTTGTTGATTTGTCAAGAATCTCCAGACCAGTTTAGCAACAAGGGAAAAATTGACTAATTCCATATTTATTATTCCTAAACCTCCATCTTCTTTAGCTTTCATCGCTTTTTCCCATCTGAAGAAGTGTTGTTTTTTTGTATTCACTTCATTACCCCACCAAAAGGCTCTTTGAGTTTTAGCCATTTGATTAGTAACTCCTTTAGGAAGAATACAGGTGCTCATGGAATATACTGGAATTGTTGAAAGAACACTTTTTGACAGTAAAGTTCTCCCAACTTGGTTAACAAAGAAGCCTCTCCATCCTGCAAGCTTTGAATCATATTTTGAGTTCAAGGGTTAAAAAGTTTCGATGTTCCTATCTGATTTCAAAGGATATGTCCCCAAATACTTTTCATATTTATGCATTTCCTTAACACCTAACGTCTGGATAGTTCTCCCTCTATAAAAAGAAGTAAACCCTTATTGAAATGAATTGATGACTTCATAAAATTAATTACCCAACCTGAGAAGGACGAGTAAGTATCCAAAATTCTCTTAAGTTGCTTCATGTTAGTCTCTTAATTTTTCCAAAAAAAAAAAGTCATCGGCAAACATTAAATGGCTAATGATTGGAGCCTGACTGTTAATCTGGTAACCATTGTAAAGACTTGTAGCCTCAAACTTAGCCATCAGAAGGGATAACCCTTGAGAGCAAACACATTTAAGACCTTATAAATATGTGTTTGTAGCAATATGTCAATGGACTAGAAAATCTCTTACCACACACCACCAGCTCAGAAACATTACGAATTGGTCAAAAGTCTTGTTTCTCCTAAGAATCCTGTTACATTTTCTACGCCATCTAAATCTGTGTATAACTGGGAAGCACGCCTAGATGAATAGTTGGATGATCTTTTTGATGAAAGTGATTCATAATAAGGACAAGATATTGAAGAGTAAGTCTCACAGTACATCATTCTATTTGATCGTCTCCTAAAGAAAAAGAAGTCATATCCTGCTTAGCTGAGTTTCTGAATCCTCTCTGTCTTGAAAACAGGAAGATGAGAAAACTCTTTAAGGGGTATGATTGTGGTTATAGTTTGTTATAATGTACTCTTAAAGATTGTGAGGAAGATATACGTTCAAAGAAATCTGAATGTGAAAATCTCCGTCAAAATCTTTTTGTGTTGAAAGAAAAAATTGCTGAAACCAAAGCAAGGAATCAACAAAAATGTTTAAATGACAAAGAAAAAGAGTTTCTCACCCGAGAGAAACAATTGGAGACTAGTCTTAGTGATGCTCTTGAAAAGGTTAAATCTTAAAAAGAGAATTCTAAAAAAAAATCAATTTGAGCTCTACAAAATTGTCTTATATGCTAGGAGCATGTAAAGAACATCGTGATACACGTGGTCTGGGCTATAAAGGTATAAAAGCTCCAAGCACTGGTGAGATCAATTTTTTTCATGCTAATAACCTTCTTCAAGCCGAAAATTTCACTGGCAGTGGAAGTGAAGAACACCCTTCAGCAGTAGATGTTTCTACAAACAAAGAATGTCATCCATCTAGGATTGCTCCGTTGAGAACGGTTAAAAACATTCATGTCAACTGCTATTATTGCGGAAAGAAATGGCATATTGAAAGAAGATGCCATCTTCGTTTACGGAATGAAAAACTCCATACCATTCTTATCTGGATGTCTAAAGAAGTAATCAAACCCGCTTCTCACTATATAGTTAGAAATTCATCATTCAATCAATAAAAGTGTTGTGATGGGCCGATTCCTGATTATAAATATAACACAACTTCTGCTTACGATTGTAAAAAGAACAATGTTATATGGATGACTGACAAATCTGAAAAGCCTGTAAAGGGAAAAAGGTTTCGAAGAAAGAAGAAAACTTCGAACTCCTTTCTTTCTCTTAAAGATGATCTTGCTCCTAAAATAGGTGTTCCTGATTATATTCACATCAATAATCATGTTTCGGAACTCAAGACCAGTATCAACAGTCTCAAGCGCAAGATCAAGAAGGCGAAAAAAGCAGTTGTTTCAGGTAAATCTTGTCCTTCTCTTGTTGATTTCGATGAAGATTCGCATAAGACTTCTGTTTTATGTCAAGAGAGTGAAAAGGAAAATAACAATATTCCTGATAAACTTCATGTTCATCAAATTACAACTTGATCAATTTCTTGTGTGTATCCTCTTATGAACATGAGAAGATACACATAACTCTCAAGAAGATGCTTCTTTTTTAACAAATGGTCTGTGTTGTATTTTTAGCTTGAGTTTTCTCTCTGAGCCTTGATCCGTACAGTTTTTTGTGTTTTTTCCATTTGATGCTTTTCTTAAACCTTTAGCTCGTTCTTCCTTAATGATAGTTGATTTTCAAATTTGTGTTGCACTCTTTGTGAGACAAAAATTCATGCCATGTGTTCAGAACCTGTTAATACACGCTTCTGAACTTTAGCTCCTTTGGTTTCCTGGTGTTTTTTTTTTGTTTGTCATAACCATGAACCTTGTGCACCCGACCTGTTACCAAACGTTTACAAGTAACCCTAGGGTTTCCTTGTGAAAAACTTATAAATATATATCAAGGAGCCTTTTGATATATACTTGTCCAGTAAAGTCGAGATTCCTTTTGGAATTATAATGTGCACAATGGAAGGATGCAAAAAGGAAGACAATTTTGATGATGCCAAAGTATTGGAACTTTATGAAGAACTTATCTCCATAATTTTCTTCCAAGCAATTGATCATGAAAAATATCTTCCCGTCCAGATGTCTCTTCAATTGGTTGGAAATCTTCTTCATGATTTTGAGGTCGTTTGTGAACAACTTGAAATTGCATCAAAAAACCTTGTGTTTCTGAAAAATGAGCTACATAAAGCATTTGATGAACTCGCCCTTGTCCGTTCCTTGGTTGCTGATAGCACCTGAGTTTCTTTTTTGTGTTTAGAGTTGTTTTTGATTATATTTCTAGGAAACTTCTTATGAGAATTTATTCTTGTGTTTTTAAGAAGGATAACTAGGGTTTAGAATATCAATTATTGTGAGTGCACATAGCTATTGGCAACGATTTTCATCTTGCAATGTTTTTAGATTTATTTGTTTAAATTCTAAAGTTTATTTCGAAGATGATTTTTGCAGCGATTTTATATATTGCAAATTTTTATGGGATATGTGGTTTACTTCTGTGAACCTTGACTATCCCATATTTGTTCAAAAGTTAACTCTATTATATGTCGGTATGCAAATATTGATAAAAGATAGACTGAACTTTTGACAACAAAAGTTAAGCCTATTGTGTCATTATGCAAATATTGATGGAAGAAAGGATGAACTTTTGATTACAAAGGTTAACTCTATTATATGTCATTGTGCAAATAGTGATGAAAAATAGAATGAATCTTTGATTATTCCGCAGTATTGGTCATTTCCATGATCCACATCTTGTGTATGTACTGTGTTGCTCCGTAAGTCTTCTTATGTTGAGCATGGACAATTGAATTGATCATTTTCCTTATGGTTAATTCAATTGATATTTTTAGATACAAATTCATGTTTCATGTGATATGTTAATATCCAAAGAAATCCTTATTTTCTTGTAAAAGTAAGGTCGCTCTTGTTGTTCTTTCAGGAATGAAATTTTATGGGGGAGAGTTCTTTTTGAACTTGTACTTAATTGCCAAATCTTTATGAGGAGTGCGGATGTGGAATATTGTAGAAGTTTTCTTATATCTTTATAAACTCTTTGATGAATGCATTTAGCTTCGGATATATGATTGCATCTAAACAAGTTGATATGTGGTTCTCTTTTTTTCATGAAGTATCTCTATAGAAATTTCATTAGGATCCCACTAGTTTTCGTACCTTTGTCAATTTATATTGACAAAAAGGGGGAGAATTAATGTGTAGTTCATACTACAAATACATATGGTTTACAGATCATTATGTAAAGGGGGGTGTTTTTCATTGTGATATGAAGTATTGCCTAAGGGAGATTAATACATATCACCGTAGTATTGTTGTCAAAGTTGTGGTACAATTGAACTTTGATGTTGTGTAATAATATTATGACACTGTATAACAATGATTGAGAGAAACTGTTGTCTCATTGTTATTGCTACGGATCTTCAACAACTATGATGTTGAGTTGTACACGTTCAAAATCACTGGAGTACTTGGAAGTGACGAATATTTCGAGTAATGTTGAAGAACCAAGGAGATAAAGCATTTGTATGAGAAGCTACAAAGTTTTATTTATTTTGTAATCCATATGTATTGATAGTTTTGTCACTAAAATTGAAAAAGGGGGAGATTGTTAGAGAACTGCCCGGTCGAACTCGCAAGCGTTGCTATCTCAAGCTTGTTTGTCAATGTTAGTGATCAAAACTATAAGTCTCGATTTCTAGTCTACTTATAATAATGTCTCAGACTAAGATAGATTGTGTAGTTGAGCATTAGACTTCACGGCGTTCATCAATTGAAGACAAAGAACTACTAAGGAGAGCTTGTGGAACTTCATCAACAAAAGGTATGTGGAGACTAAAACTCATCTATCACTTGGAAAGTCTATTTCTATTCTATCTCCTATATTGAGACAAAAGTCGTATTATTATATAGTATTCGATTATACACAATTGAGATTTTGAGCTGAGTTTAACTCGCTTACATATTTCTCGAAATATGTGTTGGTAAGCTTTCGCTTCAACCAAGTTCATCTTATATTCTTGACGAAAGTCAAAAAATGAGTAACATCTTACATGGTTTGTGTGATACAATCATTTGGTGTGGACTTGTTATGTTTCGTAGTTATTATTTCAATAACTTGAAAAAAAAATTGATGCTAATAGTTCGTGAACACAGCTATTGTCATCCTCTAATAATGTTTCAATGATTGAAATATAGTTTAGAACAATTGGATGTAAGCATAGTACACATACTTGCATATATGTAATCCATGTCTGGGAACCATAGTATGCATACCCGTATGTGTACTTGTTGGTTTGTGAAATTACCTAAGTACACATACCGGTACGCGTACTTGCGTAAGGTTTGGGTCCAAATTTTTCTGTTGTGTTTTTTGGTACGCGTACCTGTTCGCATACTGGCGAACCAAAACTCAGTCCGGATACTTAAGCATGCGTACCCGTTTACATACTTGAGTGGTTATTGTTCTAGAATCGGTTTGTTCATGAACTAATACATTTATATAATAAGGAATGCAATCTTTGCAAACCGTGGCTATAATGTTCATGAATTGATTCAAGTGAATCAAACCTATTTTGCTTCAATTGTGCTCTTGTATACTTTTATGAGAATGTAGCAATTGAAAAACTCTATAACTAGTTTCATTTTAGTCATTTGAACTAGTTGTGGTTAAGATGAATAAGGTTGATATGAAATTTTTCATATAGATAACTTTGGTTAACTACTGTTGATCCAACCTAGTGTATACGTTTAGGTATGATTACTCAAACCTAAATGAAGGTGTTGATGGTGGTTTTTAGTTCAGGGTCAAAACCGTAAAATCCTGTATTTTATGTGTTGTCATCCTGCAAAGGAACAGAAGCCATTTGAAAGTGATGGGTGCACAAACCTCTTTGCTCGCAGATGTATTTAGCAATTTAACATATTCAAATATACATATAAAATTCACTCAGAATGGTGCATACAACAACGATCCCAAATATTCTGTGAATTTATTCTCCATCGGCATTATTCGCTAATGCATCGACCTGCCTAGTATTTTCCTATGTTATGTTCCCCAGCTGAACTTTCAATGTTTGCATGACATGACGATTAATGTTCACTCGCAGCAGAGTAGCACGAATCTCCCTAAGTGTCAGTATTGAAATCTGCATGAAAACACTTGTCTAGGCTACACCACTCTCTGGTAAAGATATCGGCGTGCTGACACACATTTTAAATTAAAAGTTACCGCGATCAACGCGTTTAAATTCCTTAAGGAAAATCTAGACTGTCCATGTCAGTCTTAAAAATGATCACGACCACACGATTTGGACACACAATTCAACAAGCCTAGCCTACTCCTAACGAACTAGGCGATCATCATGATGACCACCGGCGGGCCCACTAACATCTTGGCCGATCGCATTCCATCTAGTACACCCGCAACGCCTTTGAATGCTAACCCTAACATGGGTGATCGCGATGTTGAAAGATGAGCTCACACGAGCCAAGACCGGCAAAAACGGTCTCAAAAACATCACGACCGCCCAACTTAGCTAGCCTAGTTGGACGGTCAAGATCTTCCCTCGAACGATCGACAGGGTACTGGCGTGTTCACCGGCGACCCACTTACATCCTTGGTAGATCGACTTGCCCACGGCCAACCAGGAGCATATTGAATCGCTTGCCCAAAATTAGGATGAACGCGATGCTTTGGAAACCCTCGGTCGCATAGCGACAACACGCTACTGTCGTAGATCGATCACAGCCATCCATCTTCGCCGGCCAAATCGAGCGGCTTAGATTCAATTTCAGGCGGCCCCGAGGATATCAGCATGTTCACTGGAAATTCACCTTTTCACATGGACGATCGTCCTGCTCAAACTAGCGCCCAACACTTTCAATCGATCGCCCAAATTAGGGTTGGCCACACGGCTTCTAAACCTTAATTTAAATCAACGACAATACGTAAATGCCGCAAATCATCTCGTCCATCCAACTTCGCTATCCTAGTCGGATGGTTTAGATTTATTTTTAGGAGGCCAACATGGTAACGTTGTGATCACCGGTCACCCCTCCTCCACAGGGAGCGATCGACCAAGTGGCAGCTCACCCATAGGGTTCTCAAACGATCGCCCAAAGGTGGTCGATCATGCTTCCTTTTTAAGACGTTCAATTCGCGACTAATGTGAGCGAGGTTTAAAACAACGATGTTTCCTACACATCGATTATTTTCAACTGCTTGTTTAAAAGTGATGCTTTATATACATCGATTATAAGCGATGTTTTATAAATATTGATTTCACAAATAATTTTATTATTTGACCTAAAAGAACTATGTGCTTCTTTTATCGGCGAGTCTCATGACTTGACCCATTTACTCGAGACATCAAACATGTCACAAACTGGTGGATTCTCACTAGGGTATTGGTCTGGCGGTTTAAAGCGTGTCGCGTGCAACACGCCCATTATGATAAAGTTTCAGGAAAGGACGAACGGTTAACAACAATGAGAGTAGTGGGTGGAAGTGTGAACAGTTTTCCCTCGTAATGGAAACGTGGTGATCACCACTTTTTACACAACCCCACCTCTCCACTGCTTAATCACCTCCACTTCCTACTGTTGATGGTGGTTTTTAGTTCAGGGTTAAAATTGTAAACCTTGTATTTAATATGCTGTCACTCTGCAAAGAAACGGAGCCATGTAAAAGTGATGAGTGTTCAACCTCTCCGCTGGCACATTTATTGAGCAACTCAATATTTCCTCATGAAATTTATCCATAATGGTGCATGTAGCAACAATCCCAAATATTCTATAAAATTTCGGCATCATGCCCATATTATTCAATTAATATAAGTTTCTTTGAATACTTTCTGTGCTATGTTCCCCGCCGAACCCTTAATATTGATATGGCATGACAATTTGTGTTCGCTCGCAGCAGAGTAGCACGAATTTCCAAGTATCGAGGTTAAGGTCCTTGCATAAAAGTACTCAATCAGAAAGCATACTGCTCTCTGGAAATAAACTTAAAGAACTTTGTGTCAACACACAGTATTCGATCAATTTTGTGATAATTCAAAAGATTCAAATATTACCCTGACTAATTCGCAAAAATTAGGGTTTTGCGCCTTGCGCAATATATTAGACCACGTTGGTCGAAATTAAGCTTAGGCGAACTAAGCAATTAATCCTCCATGGATTAGTAGGTGCAAAATCCTACCCATAATCAGAAAGGAGCCGCGGAATAGGAGCATAAGCAAAGGGAGGTGTGGCCATGCCTTAGGCAGTCGGCGCCATTTACAATTAGCCACGTCCAATATTGCCCGACCGACCCTATTTCCCGTCGACCAATCAGGTCGCCTTAAACCTGCCACACGCTGGCTGGGCCCGTACTTGCCGGCTGATGTGATTTGTAGATAGTGGTAAAAGTGGTTCGTTTCTCAGACTTGTGAAGGATATTAATTAGACTTAAGTTCTAATATTAAAATAGAAAACTCACTAAAAATTATAGCAAACTCAATCAAAGATGATATCAATATTAAAAGAAACACTGAGGCTAAGATTCCACTATTTTCAAAGTTCAAAGTGATTAAACCAATACTTATATTTATGCAATTTTCTCGTTTAATTTGATTCTAAAATATTGCAACAAGTAGATTTTCAAAAGTAGTAATTGTAAATACCAAGTATGAAGCACCAAAAGTCTTAAAACTAAGCATACTCCATCAAAATAGATCACAATCACTCAAATAAAAATCATATTCAATAATAGTTCAAGGCAAATAATCATATAATTATTGCAAATAAAAAGATAAAATAGAATATACCACTTTTTGTTGGAAAAATAGCTTCCTCTATCGCCTCAGCAATGGGGTTTAGATCCTCATATTAATCATGGTCTCAAAATATGTGTTTGTTGCTCAAAAGATGATTAAAAGAGTGAAAAGTAATAACACAGACTGTTTGCAACAATGTATCGGGGTTACAAAACAGCTGTTACAATGGAACTGTTACAGAAAACTGTTGTAAATACTGTTGCTTTGTCGCTGAGTTTAAGACCCCAGAAACGACTGTCTTCAATGGCCTTTTGTTCTTCGTGTTCTTCCTTGTGCACCAGCAGAAACGATTTCCTGCAACTCTTGATTTCGTTCTTTGTTCTTCTCTAAACTTCCCCAAAGTGTACGTACCCCTTCGTAGACCTCACAAAATCCTATATATACACAACAGGTCGATAAATCTCCCAAGAAATCTTCGATTATTTTCTTCTTCTTCACGGCCAAGTTACAGATATTTTCTTTCCTTCTAAACTCTCTTTGCGTCTTATGTTTTGTTGAAACTTCCTAAAGTAGATAAGAGTCGAAACATAGGGTAATATTTCTTCCCCAACTTCCGACGTAACTGCCAAATATAAGCCACCATATCCCGAGAAACCTTCACCTCCATGTTTAATCGTGCAAGACATCAAACCTTCCCTTCTTTACGCTTCCAAACAACTACCTTTCCTGTTTCGATGTACTGGATCATTCCCAGTCCGTAACCAAATAGAAAGTCCACTAAATTCTCGTCCAAACCTCTTCCCAAATCTTCCAGCGAAGCTACGAGTATATTTCCGACACTGTCTTGCTTCAAACCGATTATCTATCCCAGCTTCACCGAATCCATTAACTATACCTTTCCTGTTAAGCCAAAACATGCCCATACCATAAGTTTTTGCGATTGAATCTCTCTATAACCTCTCCAAAAATCAAACCCTAAAACTGAACTTCGTTGCAACAGTTTCCCGCCAAAAAGCAAAAATTCAAAGGTAGAAGATGACGCCCCTTATCCTGCTACTGGGTGCCTTTAACACTTAGGATGTCCTGGGGTGTAAATATCAAGTGGGTGCCCATTAGTAATTGAGGTGCCCCTTATCCAAATGAGGGGTGTTTTTAGTGATTTTCTCCCACGAGCGCAAATACCACTTTTTGAGCCAATTTTGCCGCAAAAGCTTATTTCTCCAAAAACACCTACAAAAACATAAAATAATCAAATAAGTACAAAATCGAGCACTAACAATACACATAATTGAGAACAAAATAGACACATAAATGCGTCTATCAAATACCCCCCAAACTTATTATTTGCTAGTCCTCGAGCAAATCAAATCTAAAAAATAAAATCCTAACTCATTGCCGCAGGCATCGTCGATTGCATTTAGCGTATGCAATAAGCCTTTAAAACTCTAGGTGTCCCTAGTGGCGGAGTGTTGTCTCCGGTGGGCTTACCATAGGTATACCCACAAAACCTTTATACTCCAGACCCTAGCTATCTACACAGAACCTTGGAAGGCACTAAAGAATCTCCTTGGTTGGCATACTTATTGATTACAGGAGGAAGTACCCTGATGCGAAATTCCAATTGTTGTACACGAGTTTGCACTCTAGCATACTAAAATTCATATATAAGTGACAGAGCTCTACTCAGATAGTCGCACTATGGACATCAATATCCGGAGTCCAAACTAATCACATGGATATATCAAGAAGAGGGATATAGAGAAAAACATAGATGGTTTTGATGTTTACTATGTGAACGGTGTTTCTCATATCTTTCTGAAGGCCTCCGCCAAAATGAACCTATCCTAATGGACTGAGATACTAGTCTGACTAATATCAACACACTGGCATATACAAGGGAACCAGTGATTGATAATCCTAACTCTAGGTCAACACAACTGGCATATACAAGGGTTCCAGTGGTCGACTTTATTGAACTTATTCCAGTTGGTCTGATGGTCTGGTCTCAATTTCTCTTTTTTTTCTTTTTCTCTTTTTTTTTTTCTTTTTTGTATCTCAATCACTCTAATTCACCCTAGCATTGGTAACAATTTAAATCGTGAGCCCCACCTAATCACTTAGAGAAACATAGTTTAAGAAAAAAACAAAATAAAATAAAAACAGAAGTGAAAAGGACTCAACGAGATATGGTGAAACTATCATGTTATTTCTAACACCTGAGCTCTGTGCTTTTATGAATAGACTCTTTAGATGTTGCAATCTAGTCAGATTGGTTCCTCAACTCCTACAACCAAAATTCTTCTATCCACTTAGATTGGTTAGTGCCATCCTTAATAAGGATAAATTTCTAGGCTCTGGAGTTTATTTATTGCAACGAAAAGGTAACAAAAAGTTTTACCCCACCCCCAAACTTAAATCTAACATTTTCTTCAATGTTTCTAATTAAAGAACAGTACCAAAAATATAAGTAACATGAGGAAATAGTAAAGAGAGAAGTCGGAAAGATAGTACCTGGGTGAAGTGTAACCAAGAACCTATAAAAATAATATACAACATACAAAATTTCCTCGATGGTCAATCAAGGTAAACAGGGTCCTCCAGAGGGACCTCCTCAACATCACCTGTAAGAAAAGGCTCTAAAAAGGGCTTCAATCGCTGACCGTTAACCTTCGAAGAACTACTACCATCTGGTGTCTCAATCTCAACAGAGCCATGAGGAAAAACAGTACGGACCACAAAAGGACCGGTCCACCGAGAGCGCAACTTCCCGGGGAATAAATGCAAACGAGTGTCATATAGAAGAAATTTTTGAACTGGAGAAAATGAATTTCGTAAAATATTCCTATCATTCACAAGTTTCATTTTGTTCTTATACTCCTTAGAACTATCGTATGCATCTCTACGAATATCGTCCAACTCATTGAGCTGGAGCTTTCTTTGAGATCCTGCCTTGTCAAGTGAAAAGTTTAAGTTCTTAATAGACCAATAGGCTCTATGCTCTAACTCAACAGGCAGGTGACATGCCTTGCCAAATACTAAACGATAAGGTGACATTCCAATGGGTGTCTTAAACGCAGTATGGTAAGCCCATAAGGCATCAGTAAGCCTCGACGACCAGTCTTTCCTATTTGGATTAACTATTTTCTCTAGAATACGTTTAATTTCCCTATTAAAAACTTCTACCTGACCACTAGTCTGAGGGTGATATGGGGTTGCTACTTTATGGGTAATACCGTATTGTTTCATTAAAAGAAACGGTCTATTACAAAAGTGTGAACCTCCATCACTAATTATAGCTCGCGGCGTACCAAAACGTGTAAGTATATTCTCTTTCAAAAACTGGACTACGACCCTGTGGTCATTCGTTTACACGGAACCGCCTCAACCCACTTAGACACATAGTCTACAACGACAAGTATGTAAAGATAACCAAACGAAATAGGAAATGGACCCATAAAATCAATGCCCCACACATCAAAGACCTCAATCACTAAAATAGGGTTCAAAGCATCATATTTCTACGGGAAATGGTTCCTAACTTCTGGCAACGCTCACAAGAAACACAATGACTATGGGAATCTTTAAAAACGAAGGCCAGTAAAATCCACACTGCAAAATCTTAGCAGCAGTCTTCTTAGCACTAAAATGACCCCCACATGCATGTTCATGACAAAAGGAGATAATACTAGACTGGTCACTCTCAGATACACATCTCCTAATAATCTGGTCCGGACAATACTTAAACAGATAAGGATCGTCCCAAAAGAAATGCTTAACCTCGGCTAAAAACCTAGAACGATCTTGCTTACCCCAATGTTGAGGGTTCGACCAGTAACAAGATAATTCACTATATTTGCATACCAAGGTGATTGGGAAACAGAGAACAATTGTTCATCAGGAAAGCTATCCCTTATAGGAAGGGAATCACTAGGGGAACTAACAACTAGCCTAGACAAGTGGTCTGCTACTACATTTTTGCACCCTTTTTGTCTCTAATGTCTGGGGAAAATTCCTGTAACAATAGGATCCATCTAATCAATCTAGGTTTGGTATCCTTCTTAGATAAAAGGTATTTCAAAGCAGCATGATCTGTATAGATTATGATCTTAGAACCTAATATAGGACTAAACTTATCCAAGGCAAACACGATGGCTAAATTCCTTCTCGGTAGTTGTGTATAGTTCATTTGGGCATCATTCAGAGTTTTGCTAGCATAATAAATCACATGAAGTAATTTGTTTTCTCGTGTCCTAAACGCCTATAGCATAATCTGAAGAATCACACATAATTCAAAGGGTAGGTTCCAGTTAGGTGCCTGGACTATCGGGGCAGTAGTGAGTAAAGTTTTAAGCTTCTCAAAAGCCTCTAAACAAGCATCATCAAAGACAAACTTAACATCTTTTGCAAGCAAATTGCAAAGAGGTCTAGAAATCAAGCTAAAATCCTTAATGAATCGACGGTAAAAACCTGCATGCCCTAGGAATGACCTAATATCTTTTACGGTTTTTGGGACCTGTAAAGTCTTAATAAGGTCAACTTTGGCTTTGTCTACCTCTATACCCTTTGAAGAGACGATGTGCCCTAACAATTCCTGATTTAACCATGAAATGGCATTTTTCCCAATTAAGCACTAAATTTTTTTCCTTACACCTAGTCAACACTAATGTCAAATGATGCAAGCACTCATCGAAAGATGAACCAAACACTGAAAAATCATCCATAAAGACCTCTAAGAACCGTTCTACCATATCAGAAAATATGCTCATCATACAACGCTGAAAAGTTGCAGGGGCATTACATAGCCCGAAAGGCATGCGTCTATACGCAAAGGTACCAAAGGGACAGGTAAAAGTGGTTTTCTCTTGGTCTTCTGGGGCAATAACGATCTGATTATAACCGGAGTAGCCATCTAAGAAGCAATAGTGACTATGTCCAGCTAATCGCTCTAGCATTTGGTCGATAAAAGGAAGGGGAAAGTGATCCTTCCTTGTGACCTTGTTCAATTTCCTATAGTCAATACACACACGCCATCCCGTGGTCACTCGGGTTGGGATTAATTCATTATTATCATTCTGGACTACAGTGATACCTGATTTCTTGGGGACAACCTGAACAGGGCTGACCCACTTACTGTCTGAAATTGGGTAAATAATACCCGCATCTAACAACTTAAGCACCTCTTTTCGAACTACCTCTTTCATGTTAGGTTTCAGTCGACGTTGCATCTCCCTAGAAGGTTTGGAGTCTTCCTCTAAATGAATCTGATGCATACACACAGTAGGACTTATACCCTTAATATCTGCTATAGTCCAACCTAAAGCTTCCTTATTGTCTTGAAGTACATTTACTAGCCTACTTTCTTGATCACTATCCAAATCAGAAGCTACAATCATAGGTAGAGTCTCAGATGGGCCTAAAAACACATACTTTAGAGTATCGGCTAGTGGTTTAAGGTCCTACTTTGGGGGCTCTTCTAAAGAAGGAATTAGGGTAGTCTCAGAAACTGGTAACGGTTGGAACCTAGCTTTCCATCTATCAGTGTCTAACACAGGGGTAGAATCTAATAGAGCATTCACCTGTTCAATAGTGTTATCGTCGTCAAAATCTAAACCAAAATGGGATAGACAACTTTCTAATGGGTCTTCAGACAAAATGTTTGGTAATGAATCCTGAACTAAGGCTTCTATCATGTTCACCTCTTCAACACATGTGTCATCTAGCTCATGAGGTTGCTTAATGACATTAAAAATGTTCATCTCCATAGTCATATTACCAAAAGATAAACTCATCACAGTTAATGATCGCATTAGACGTAGCTAAAAATGGACGACCTAAAATCACAGGTATCTGGTTCTCTGGGTCAGGGACAGCTTGGGTATCTAGGACCACGAAATCCACTGGATAAATAAACTTGTCGACCTCAATAAGAACATCCTCGATAACACCTCGAGGGATTTTAACAGACCTATCAGCTAACTGCAGTGTCATCTGAGTAGGTTTCATTTCACCAAGTCCTAGATGTAAGTATACATGGAATGGAAGTAAGTTCACACTGTCTCCTAAGTCAAGTAAAGCTTTTTCCACCCGGAAGTTACCTACTGTGCAAGCAATGGTACGAGAACCTGGGTCTTTGTACTTTGGAGTTGCGGTGTTCTGAATGATTGAACTTACGTGACTAGCTAAAAAGGCTTTCTTATGGACGCTAAGTTTTCGCTTTCGTGTACACATATCCTTAGGGAACTTGGCATAAGCAGGAATTTTCATAATTGCATCTAATAAAGGAAGGTTTACGGTAACTTGCTTAAAAACCTCCCCTATGTCACTAAAGTTCGATTCCTTCTTTGTTGGTATTAATAGCTGAGGAAATGGGGCTCTAAGCATAAAATCAGACCTTTCAGGAACCGAATTCACATCATCAGAAACTTTATCAGTCTACTCAGCTACTGGTCCTGAGAGGTGAGATTCTGAGGGGTGAACTACAATATGTTCACTATCGGGCATGGTTACCTTATTGTCTACAACTCTACAACTCCTAAGGGTTCTAAAAGCATTCAATTGATTCGATGGTTTTGCGCCTAATTCATGAACTCCTCTAGGGTTGGGTTGTGTTTGACTAGGAAACTTACCTTTTTCTCTCAAAGAATCACTTATCAGACCAACCTGGGTTTTTAACTCGGAAATAGCCTGACTATTTTCTTGTCCTATCCTGTTACTAGCTTGTAGACTCTGTTCTACGGATAACTGAAATTTTGCAGTTTGCTGAGTTAACAAGGCGAGAGATTCCTCTAAACTTAGGATTTTCTTATCTGACTGATTCTAAAACTGAGCTAGTCCTGAAGGATTCTTAGTATAGCCAAAACCTGGGGGAGCATTAGAATTACTAAACTGACCTTGACTTTGGCCCTTAGACCACGAAAGGTTCGGATGGTTTCTCCAACCAGGATTATAGGTTTCTGAATAGGGGTCAATATTTTGACGGTTATCAAATCTAGTGTTATTATAAAGAGCATTGGCTTGTTTTTCAATATTATGGCCTTCCCAAAAAGGCTCCACTCTACCACTAGTCTGGCCCACTTCTAAAGCTTCTAACCTTTTTGCTATAGCAGCAATTTTGGCATCTGATTCATAGCCTCCTTCTACCCTATTAATGTTTGCTCTACTTAAAAGAATTTTTTTCTGGGGTGCCCTACTATTTTCCCATTGCTGGGTTTTTTCGGCGATTTCATTAAAAAATTCCATCACCGCATCAAAAGTTTGGTTTTCAAATCCACCAGTGCATAGAGACTCAACCATGGTCGTTGTGGAATAATCTAAACCCTCATAAAGGATCTGAACTAGCCTAACCTTTTCTAAACCATGATGAGGACACTGGGATAATAAATCATTGAACCTTTCCAAATACCTATATAAAGATTCTCCCTCTTATTGTGAAAATTTGCATATTTGCGTCCTAATAGACGATGTTTTGTGCCTAGGGAAAAACTTATTGAAAAAGGCAGATGTAAGTTGTTCATATGTCTCAATTGACTCGGAGTCCAAACTATATAGCCATGACTTGGCCTTATCTTTCAGGGAAAATGGGAATAACCTGAGTTTCAAAGCATCATCATCTAAGCCTCTAATTCTTAGAGTACTACAAATTTCCTCAAAATCCCTAACATCGTAATAGGGGTTTTCATTCCCTTTCCCTAAAAAGATTGGGAGCATCTGTAAGGTCCCAGGTTTCAGTTCATAGGGTGCCTCCGTTTCAGCTAACTTAATACACGAATGACGAGTAGTCCTAGTCGGATTCATCAAAGCTTTTAAAGTTGCCATTTCTGGCGCTATCGGAGCAACAGGGATTCTCTCCTCAGTCAAAGGATGTTAAAAAACAGACTCTTCAAAAGTCGGACTCTCTAGATTAAGGTAATCGAGACGCTTCGAACTACTAGGTTTCTCTTTAACAAATCTACCTAGTGCGTCTCTTTTATGTTCAGGCATACAATAAAATTTTCTAAATTGGAAGGGTAAGCAAACACAGATCAAGGACGACTCAACCAAATAAAACCTATTGATTTCTAGCAAACAAAAAGCATGATGGCTCATCTTAGATTGTTTCTAGACCAGCTTCTAACCCTTCGAACGGGATTTCGTTACAATTTAAGCAAACCCCTCTGGAATCATCCGAGTTAACTAAGTTGAATAGAGGCGAGGGAAGCTCGGTGGAGCTTTGATACCCAAGGCCTCACCGGTATTACAAGGCGGCGCAGTCACGCATTCAACTTACAGAAACCGTCAAGAACTTCGAAGTATGCTTAAAAGAGTAACCAATATTTTTTGAATGACTTTCCTGTTAAGCTCGTTACCCTATCGGTCTCGTTCTATCCAAAATTTTAGGCTTAGGTTCGCGTAGGTTACATGTTCCTAAAGCGGGCAAGAAGAGAACGGTGATGAAATCCGAACCCTTATCTTGTATGGTCAGGCCTTTCCCTTTACTAGAAAAATAAATGTTCGTATTCAGTCCTCAACATATATGCATACGAAGGAGTCCGATAACTCGCTGACAGGGGATTCGCGAATGTTTAGAATCTTACCTCCCGCTCCAGACGGCGGATGAATCGGTTGTAGTCGACTCGGGCCACTGACTCCGATGTCTAGTGTACGAACCCAAGGTGCAGAGACAATATAGTAATTGCTCTCCTTCTCTGCAAACAGTTTATATTTAAAGTACCCTTCCGTAGGGTAATAAAAAAAAATAATGTTCCAAAGTCCAAAAGTCCAAAAAGTAAAGAAAAATTACAAAAATAATAAACCCTAATACAGTTTTTTTTTTTTTTTAAATAAACAATCCTTAAACTAAAATTGTCTAAAATAAAATTGTCTTCTTTTCTGTTCTTTTTGCTTTAATATTTAGCTCCAAGTCTTTATGAAATCACCAAACTCTTTGGCTCAATTTTCTAAATGATCCAGAACCTGTAGACACAAGATAAATACCCAAAAACATAAAAAAGAACAAAAATAATAAAAAGATAAAAAAATAAATCTAAAACCCTAATAACAAGTCCGCGTCGGCGGCGCTAAAAATTGATGTGATTTGTAGATAGTGGTAAAAGTGGTTCGATTCTCAGACTTGTGAATGATATTAATTAGACTTAAATTCTAATATTAAAATAGAAAACTCACTAAAAATTATAGAAAACTCAATCAAAGATGATATCAATTTTAAAAGAAACACTGAGGCTAAGATTCCACTATTTTCCAAGTTCAAAGTGATTAAACCAATACTTATATTTATGCAATTTTCTCGTTTAATTTGATTCTAAAATATTGCAACAAGTAGATTTTCAAAAGTAGTAATTGTAAATACCAAGTATGAAGCATCAAAAGTCTTAAAACTAAGCATACTCCACCAAAATAGATCACAATCACTCAAATAAAAATCATATTCAATAATAGTTCAAGGCAAATAATCATATAATTATTGCAAATAAAAAGATAAAATAGAATATATCACTTTTTGTTGGAAAAATAGCTTCCTCTATCGCCTCAACAATGGGGTTTAGCTCCTCATATTAATCATGGTCTCAAAATATGTGTTTGTTGCTCAAAAGATGATTAAAAGAGTGAAAAGTAATAACACAGACTGTTTGCAACAGTGTATCGGAGTTACAAAACAGCTGTTACAATGGAACTGTTACAGAAAACTGTTGTAAATACTGTTGCTTTGTCGCTGAGTTTAAGACCCCAGAAACGACTGTCTTCAATGGCCTTTTGTTCTTCGTGTTCTTCCTTGTGCACCAGCAGAAACGGTTTCCTGCAACTCTTGATTTCGTTCTTTGTTCTTCTCTAAACTTCCCCAAAGTGTACGTACCCCTTCGTAGACCTCACAAAAGCCTATACATACACAACAGGTCGATAAATCTCCCAATAAATCTTCGATTATTTTCTTCTTCTTCACGGCCAAGTTACGGATATTTTCTTTCCTTCTAAACTCTCTTTGCGTCTTATGTTTTGTTGAAACTTCCTAAAGTAGATAAGAGTCGAAACATAGGGTAATATTTCTTCCCCGTCTTCCGACGTAACTTCCAAATATAAGCCACCATATCCCGAGAAACCTTCACCTCCCTGTTTAATCGTGCAAGACATCAAACCTTCCATTCTTTATGCTTCCAAACAACTACCTTTCCTGTTTCGATGTACTGGATCATTCCCAGTCTGTATCCAAATAGAAAGTCCACTAAATTCTCGTCCAAACCTCTTCCCAAATCTTCCAGCGAAGCTCCGAGTATATTTCCGACACTGTCTTGCTTCAAACTGATTATCTATCCCAGCTTCACCGAATCCATTAACTATACCTTTCCTGTTAAGCCAAAACAGGCCCATACAAGAAGTTTTTGCGATTGAATCTCTCTATAACCTCTCCAAAAATCAAACCCTAAAACTGAACTTCAATGCAACAGTTTCCCGCCAAAAAGCAAAAATTCAAATGTAGAAGATGACGCCCCTTATCCTGATGTTGGGTGCCTTTAACACTTAGGGTGTCCTAGGGTTTAAATATCAAGTGGGTGCCCCTTAGTAATTGAGGTGCCCCTTATCCAAATGAGGGGGTGTCTTTAGTGATTTTCTCCCACGAGTACAAATACCACTTTTTGAGCCAATTTTGCCGCAAAAGCTTATTTCTCCAAAAACACCTACAAAAACATAATATAATCAAATAAGTACAAAATCGAGCACTAACAATACACATAATTGAGAACAAAATAGACACATAAATGCGTCTATCACCGGTCCTATTTCCCATCGACCAATCAGGTCGCTTTAAATTCGCCACACACCCACTAGAAGTGTCGCCACACCAATCAGGTTGCTCCAAACTTGTCACAGTGTGAAAAGAGGCAAATTGCGCCAAATGGTCACAAAGCCATTCGCTTTCCAAAAACCGCTCCAACATGCCAAATGTGCCATGTTGCGCCAATGATCCGAACGGCATGCCAACATGCCGCTCCACCACGCCAAACGTGCCACTTTGTGGCAGCATGCCAAAACATGATAATGTGCCGTAAATAGCGTGCATACATGCTAACCTACCTCCTAGTCGTGGCCAACGCCATGATGTACTTAAATTAGGGTTTTCTAGTCATAAGAACGAATTTTCTTTAGGCGCATTAATCAAAATCCTAATTTCCAGTCGTGGCACAAAATACGCCACTTCAGGCCTGCAACATGCCACGAGCCATGCGGGACCCAAGAAACCCTAGGAATGGCGCCATATCATAGCCACTCATAGCAACCCTTGCTCCTGTGGCCGTTTCCATATTATGTCCTTACTATAGTTCCTTTGGCGTGACTATGGCGCCGTTTTCACAAAAAGCATGACCATGTCGCGGCCGCATGCCACACGCACTAATTAGGGTTTCGGCATGCCAAACTCTAATTTAGGCGAAGTTGCTACGCCAACCAATCCTAATCATGCTACCCAGAGCATTGGTATTGATGTGGAAACCAAAACTAATGTTGCCGATCCATATTTGGGTCTAACACCAATGTGCCAAAATCTAGCGGCCATGTCTACGCCAGACGCTACTTGCACCACAGTGCCACTGGCATGCGCAAACCATGCCAACCATGCCATTGTTCCACCGGCGTGCACTAAATATGCTATTATGCCATTGGCATGTACCAATGACGCCACTGTGCTATTATTGGGCGCCAACAGAATGTGGCCATAATCAATGGCCACCCTTTCTCATAAGTTATAATCTCAGCCGTCCAAATTCGCTACAGAATTGACAGGCCTGTGGCAAGTCTTAGGCAACCAGCCAAGACAAGCCTAATAGCGCCACATGTTGTTCTCCTGCGGCAAGTCTCTTGACTTTTACTTGCCACACATATCAATCTGCTACACGTTTTCTACGAAAACGCTCGAGACATCAAATATGTCACAAAATGGGGGATACTCATCACGGTATTGGTCTGGCGGTTTATAGCGTGCGGTGTGCAACACACCCATTATAAGAGAGTGTCAGAAAGCAGGGCAGTTAGGGGCGGCAAGAAGTAATGGGTGTAAACTAACCCGTCTCCTTCATAGTGGGAACGTGGTTTCTGGCATTTACACACGACCCCACTTCTCTATCAATCAATCATTCCCACTTTCTACGAGATCAGGGTGCGTTCAATATGACTTGTATAAATAGGTTTTACCTATTTCAACCAAACGACAACATTTTTGGTTAACAACAACATAGTATCCAGAAAACACCAAAGAGTTGATAGCTTACATTCCGCAAGCCAGTTCCCAAATTTTGATACAAGTCATAAAATAGCCACACCTTCAAAATTAATCATTCTGATCTCAACACCTTCTTCACTTCCCTTCCTAAGACCAACCCTTCTCCTTCATTTTGTGACCGAAGCAAGACTGGAACGACCATTTCTTGGTTTAGTCCAGGATTGTACAGATTGATCTCTCGAATCTAAAGTACTCCCGTGCAGTGCATTTGTTTAAGGTTTAGGCTCGTTTCTCATCCCCACACCCAAATTTATCAAAACCAGCAGAAACTGTTTTTACCCACAAACACCTACGAGATCAGGGGGTGCTCGAACATGACTCGTATAAATAGGATTTTAACCTATTTCGACAACAACAAGTGTTATCAACACAAGTATCCAGAAAACACCGAGAACTGGTAGCTTACATTCTGCAATCCAATCCCACATTCTGATACGAGTCATAAAACAAACACACCTTCATAATTCAGCATTCTGATCTCAAACACCTTTTTCGCTTCCCTCCCTAGATCAACCCTTCTCCTTCACTTTGTGACTGAATTTAATCTGGAACGGCCATTTATTGGTTTACGCCAGATTCTTACAGATTGATCTCTCGAATCGAAAAGTACTCTCGTGCAGTACATTTGTTTAAGGTTTGAATTCGTTTCTCATCAACACACCCAAATTTACCAAAAACAATAGAATCATTTTTTACCCCAAAATAACTGGCGACCACAGTGGGAGATTAATCTCTCGGTTGCAAAATCAGTTTCTCGATATTCATTCCAGTTTTCTCAATTTCAAAAGGGTGGATCTTAGATCCAATTCAATCATTAAATTCAATTTAGGTTCAACAACCAATTTCAATTCCGGTGTTCCATTCGCTAAGAAGCTTCACAGAAAATGCTTTTTCAAGCAACGCTACTGGGAATTCCTCAGATAGCTGAGCACTAGTAAATCTCCCAGATGAAAGGATCAGAAAGCCTCGTGGAGACACAAAAATACGTGACTACTACTTAGAAGAGCACAACGGCTTCTCTTTAGATCCGGATGGAGAAACCACCTTTTCTGCAACACCACGAGTGGTATATGGAGCAAACCGTAAAGGCCTCAAAGTTATCATTGATATTAACATCGCCAGGATCCACACCCAGATAGATAAACGGAGGATTCACATAGCCGTTGTTCTAGTATGGAGATAGACGACAATAAATCTCAACACCAAGGAGTCCTAGAAAGACACCTGCAGAGATCACGCAAGAAAAGGTTTATCTCTATTCCACCACTGCTACCAATTTGTGGTCAGGAGTATCCTCTATCATTTTATCAGCAAAACGTGTAGATCCAGAACATGGTGTAATTCCGAGGATTCGTACATTTATAATAACAAAGGAGTCTTGACACATCTTCAAATCATCATAAAGGGGTTCGCCTATTATGTCAACCCGGACAAGAGAAATCCCGGGACATCTTTAGATCTACTGGAGCCTACACCTCAAAAGAGCATCCTCAAGAAGATAACGATGCCCGTGTCATCATGTCGAGAAAGAATCCGAAGCTTGGGCGAATCACTCTGTCAGACTTAGGAGGAATGTTTCAGCGAAACAACGAACATCCAAATGATTATGTCAAGAGGTCCAAAATTCATGCACTGGAGGGTCACGATCCAAATGTGACTAAACAAAAATTGGTGTAATTATGCATCAATAGGATGTTACCTGTCTATCATGCTTTGTTGAACCTGCGGTTTCAAACATCCTCTGAACTTCGTGAAGCTGCTAAACGCTCAGCTGCAACAGCACCTGCCCTGTTAGAAAGAACCAGGCCTTCCAGGAATGAAGAGCCTCATGATATTCGTGGAATCATACATCTCACCAACATGCAATACAACCTTCATCCTTCTGTAAGCATTTTCACTGAAGCTGCAAGAGGAAAACCACCGAGATACAACATCCTGCGCGTCCAAAATCGCCTACTCCAATTCCAGTACCACATGCACGACTGCCACAATGATAAAAAAACCTGCAAGATATTCCATATCTGGATCGACGGCAAAAACGTCAATGAGAGACGCTTTCAAAATTTCGTCTCCCGTAGAAGAAGTAGTTGCGTTACCGAAGGAGATTGCACCTGGGACTTAAGAGGTACATACATACTCTCCATGTCAATAGCTTCATCATATTTGCAGAACCTATTAGTTAAGTCATTTGCATGAGGGAACTTCCCTGCTCCTCAAAGACACGATCCAAAGATGATAAAGGCAAAGGAGCATCGCTGGAGACTGCTCATCCTCCGTACTGGCGCTGCAACCTTGGCCTTAGGGTTTGGCTCGGCGACCCAGCTGCTCTTGTTCGTGCGCGAATCCAAGATGGATTCTTTTTTGCACTCGAATTCTCAAAACGATGTGCATATAAAAGGCGTTACCCCTCGCATTAGCAACAAGGGTGCATCAATCGGGAGATGATCAGTGAAAGGAAAATCAACAGTACAGGAAGGCGAGCATATTTCAGGTATGTATTCCAACGTCTCTTCCCTTTTTTTGCTCTTATGTGCTGGTGTGAAACCTAGCCGTAGGTGTGACTTCCATGAACTTGCAAACTTATTCCGATATGAATGATTCCTCTTTGCTAGTAGTATTATAGTAGTGTTAGCCACAACATTAATAGAAATGAAATCAATCATTATTAGTATCGCTAGCAAGACAAGCAAAGAATTTATGGGAGGGTGGCCGCCATTTGCTCCTTCCTTCATAAAACATATCCTTAGGGTTTTCTTTTGGACGTGAGCATAATTCCCGCGGCAAGACACAGTTTTCAGACGAGAGCATAATTCCCGAGGCAAGACATGTATTTTTTTTGAGCGGGCATCAGTCCCCATTCCTTTTGGCCGTGGGGTACCATGTCCTGTGGCGAAAGAGAATCTTCCCGTGGAGAATTTGTTGTTGGCTTTTGATTATTAGTAATTGTACTCAATTTTGGCAAAAATCCTCATGCATGATTTTTCTTCAAAGTAGTAATTCTTTTCCTATTTTGCTCCGTTGTAGTTACTCCAAAAATGAAAAGTAGCATAAGGAATTCTTGTTAAGATGTCACCTGGAGATGGTCCTGCCGTCGTGTCGAGAAATGCTAACAACTCCAAAGATAAGCCAAACATGGACGACGAATTCTTCACAAGGTCTTGTACAGTCATGAAGACCCATCCCAAACATGTGGCAACCCTTTTGACTGGTTGAGAGAATGAAGGAGAAGTCCAGTCGGTCTATCCAAGGCGTGTAATAAGGTTTTGTCTACAGAAGAAAGAGTACCCATCTTCGCCCATTGACTTCAAGATCTGTCATATTCCATTGCGCTCTTATGATAAATGGATTAAATTCATGATAAGCCGTGACCATGTAAGGGATAATATGATTGAGGCGCAAATCATGAATGTTTTCATGGCGTCTGCGACACTTCAGATTAGGAAAGACATTGCAGGTTTGATTACTTTTATCTCCAGATGGTGCGCGGAGACTCACATGGCTATATGCAGATGGGGCGAAATGACTATTACTTTGGAAAGTGTAGCCATTCTGTTGAATCTTCCAGTAATTGGGAATCTTGACGTTATCTGGTCCGAGGGAGAAGAATAAATGCACGCCACTCTAGTCACGAAGTCGGCAGGATATCTTAGGAAGGACTATGAGGAAAAGTGCTTTTATACTTGGTAGGTGTCTGAATGGTTCCCTGAGGAGCCGGATCAGGTGTTGGATAACACGCTTAGTGTTGCTGCATTTTTAGCCTTGTGGTTATCCGTAGATATTTTTGATGATGGCTCTGGAAAGAAAGAAATAAGACAGAAGCTCAAATTTGCTATCAAATTGGCGAAAGGCGTTGCTCTTCCCATAGGCAGTTTGTTCCTCGGCTCCTTGTACACACATCTGGATTGCTTAGCAGCGGACATGTATGTTTCTAATGGGTATATGAAGGTAAACTCGTATATCCATGTCGCCTTCCTCCAAGCATGGTTATGGGAGTATTTCAAAGATTATGCTCCTAATCTGGTAACTTCATTTCCTGGTACATGCGGCTCTAGGATACTTCGTTGGTTGAAGAGGCGTCCAAGACCTGGCTCAAAGCTCATCGATTTCTTTGACAACGCGCATGTAATCAACTTCCGTCCCTGGGCTCCGGTCCACGCGTCCATAGTTCATGTAAACGTTTTTGATTCCGCCCCGGACATGACATTGCATTATGATGGAGAGAACATGAGCACTGGAGAAACTGTGTTCTTGCGAAGCTGAATACACTACAAAAATACTGAGTTTTAGTGACGCCAAAAAACCGTGGCAGTTAATCAAAAATTTGTGGCAAAAGACAATTTGCCACGCCAGCCTCCTCGTAACAAATAGTCTAGTGGCTAAAAGTATTTGACACGACAATTTCCACAGTTTATTTTTGTGTGGCTAATAATGTAAGAGCTTTTACCATAGGTAACTTTGTGGATAATAATTAGTTGGATGGCACATGTGTGGGGTTCTTAGCCATGGTGTTAGCCACGTTTTTTAGGCGTGGGTTTTGCTCCAAGATCATTTTATGTAGCTGGATTTCACTAAAGCTATTTAAAAACTGAAATAACATGACAATATTTATTTACACTACAAAAATTTCAAAAAGACAATCTATTCATTAAAAAACACAAGTACTACATGTTTGTCTGATTAGTTACATTCCAAAGCAAATAAAAACTTATACTAAACCATTTTGAGTCTGATACAATAAAACAAATAAAAACTTAATACTAAACCCTTTTGAGTCTGATACAAGTTTCAAGAGAAATTTAAAGTGAATGAACACAAATACTTAAATTATCACATATGGATTTCTTACTTCCAAAGTTAATTATGACATATCTTCCAACACCTTGAACATAATATCTTTCGATGAAATTAACCTGCAAAATGTAGACGTCAAATATGATATCAATGACAAATAACGTAAGAAAATATCCCTGTATACAAAATTGACAGAGGCTTAATTTCTTATCCCTTCAAATATAACATGTGGTCTAAACCATTAAGAAGATACAGAAGAATCATAGGAACAACCATTCATCCAACTATAATCTCTCTCATACACCTATGGATTCAAACAAGTACAAATATCCATCAAATACATTTAAGCCGTTTTTATGGGTGAAAACTATTTATGCTTGTTTTGGTAATTTTGGGTGTGTGTGAATGAGAAATGAATCTAAACCTTAAACAAATGCACTGCATGGGAGTGCTTTCTAATTCGAGAGATCAATCTATACAATTCTGGCCTAAACCATGAAATGGCCGTTCCAGACTTGCTTCGGTCATAAAGTGAAGGAGATGGGGTTGATCTTAAGGAGGGAAGCGAAGAAGTTGTTGAGATTGTGAAGGTGTTGGATTTTATGAATTGTATCAGAATGATGAACTGGCTTGCAATAATGTAAGCAATCATCTCTGGATGTTTTCTGGATACGGATGACAACACTTGGTTTTTCTGTGTTTTTTCGTGTTGTTTGGAAATAGGCGAAGGACCTATTTATACAAGTCATTGAGCGCAAACCCTCATCTCGTAGGAAATGGAGGGAGTTGAGTGATGGAGTAGTGGGGTCGTGTAGGTGATTGCACGATCACGTCTTAACCCACTTCCCTCATCATCTTAACCGTCCATACCTCCTGACACGTTCTTATATATGGGCGCGTTGCACGCCGCACGCTATAAATCGCGAGACCAATACCCCAGTAAGTATCCCCCAGTTCGTGACGTGTTTGATGTCTCGAGTGAGTGGGTCGAGTCGTGAGACCCGCAGGAAATAGCACGTGATGCTATTAGGTTAAATAACTAAGTTATTTAATAAATCGATATTCATGAAATATCGTGTATACTCGATCAATACTATGCATCAAAAACAATCAATATGTATGAAGTATCGTTGTTTTAAAGCTTAACCGAATAAGTCGCTGATTAAGCGTCTTAAAATATCATCACGCCCAACCATCTTCGAGTGATCGTTTGGAGGACGCATGGGTGAGCTATCCCCTGGTCAATCACTCCCTGTGGAAGAGTGGCAGATGGTGATCATCGAGGTACTTCATAGGTTACCTAGCTTTTAACCTAGGCCGTCCGTCCAAGCTAGTAAAGTTGGACGGACAAGATTTGGTTTAGGCACTTATTTGCGACTGTTGATGGAATTTTAGGAATTTTAAGAGGTGCGCAAGCATCCCTCTTTGGCTTGATCGAATTCAAGCATGGACATATTTTTGGTGGGACCGACCGGGCATGCGTGTAGGCGGCTTTCCGGTGTACATGTCCATACCGCTTTTTCTAATGAAGGCTTGATCTAGGCCACTCAATTTTACCGGCAAAGATGAGTGGATGTGATCGATTTGCGATAGAAATCTATTGCCGCAAAGGATTCGGAAGTCGCGTGACATACCACCTTTGGGCGCACGTTTCGAGGCGCGCGACCATGGTTGGCCCTGACCGGTCGGTCACACACATAGGTGGGCCCACGGTGATCATGTTGACACTCTTGGTACCTCTTAAGTCTATAAATACACCTTCTGTTTAGGCTGGCGAAGATGGAAGGACGTGATCGAACTACGACAGATATGCATCGCCGCAAACCCTAATTAGGGTTTTGAAACAATAGCGCACGCATGACTTTGGCCAAACGGTTTGGCAAGCTACGCTTCTCCTTTGAGGAGACCGATCGTGTGGGGCCCACCTTGGGCTGACGGTGAACATATGTGCACCTCCCTGATGGTCCTAGGCGCGATCTAAGCCATCCAACCATGCTGATTAAGTTGGATGGTTGAGATCAATTTAAGACTCTAGTGGAATTTCCGTGACCCTCGAGAAACCTCATGCCTATCATGTTTTGGGCAAACGTTCATGGTTCCATGACCATGCCGTGAGCAAGCCGATCAGGTAGGGACAGAGTAGGCCCGCCAACGTGTGTATTAGCGCTTCACTGATCATTCACGGGATGATCTAAGCCGTCCAACCAGGCTGGTGAATTTGGACGGTCGTGATGATTTTAAGACTGCCTTGAACAGTCTAAGCTCGTCGAGCTTCTTCCAAAGCAGCGCAACCACCCTATTTTAGGGCTGGCGTTTGACGTGCTGGGAGGAGTTTGTGTGATGTTCGACCGGCTAGGGCATAAGCAGGCCCGCCGGTGGTCATCACGATGATCGCCTACTCTTTCCAGGGTTTGGCTAGGCTTGTTAAAGTGCGCGGCCAGCTTGTGTGGCCGCGATCGTTTCTGAGACTGATATGAACATTCCAGATTTTCCTTAAGGAAATTAAATACGTTCGATCAAGCTGAAAGTGCATCGACTCGAAATTCTCTTTGTCAGAGAGTAGCCTGTATGGGTATTTCGTGCATGTATCAAAATTGGCACTTGGAGATTCACGTTACTCTGCTGAGAGTGAACACTCAGTCGTCATGTCATGCTAATAATGAGAGCTCGTCTAGGAACAGCACAGGAAACACTAGGCTAATCATGCATTAATTGATAATGTTATAAACTCACAGAATATTTGGGATTGTCGCTACATGCACCATTCTGGGTGAATCTTGTGTATTTATCGAATTGCTTCAAATAAATAAAAACGAGAGGTTTTCTGCGCTCATCGCTTATCAAATGGCTTTGTCCTTTGCAGGATGTCAGCATATCAAAAATTGGTTTTACAATTTTAGCCCTGAACAAAAATCCACCATCAACATTAAGTCCCCTGCCTAGCACGTAATAGTTACACTATTTCGGGGTAGACATTAGATGGTGACAAATAAAAAGAAATTCACGGGAAAGGTTTCATCACGTGTTACCAGGATGGAGTCGGGCTCGTTCTTTGGGTGGGATGTGTTTCTTCTTATTGCACGGAAGCTGCCCTCAAATATTCGATAAACATCCACTGATCGCCATCCCGCATCTGTGGCCGTTGAAGACGGCAAGTGGAGACTCCTTTTCTTCCCGGGATCTTGTTAACTTGAGAAATATAAAGAAAACCCCGAGTCTTCTCCCATCGCAGAATCGCTTCTTTCCTTATCCCAGGTATTGCCCCATGTCAATCTTCTGATTGATCATGATTTTTATTTATGTTAATACAATTATAACCTTTTCCCGCAGAATCTCATGGAGGTTGACTACTCCGGTACCTCTCCAGAAAGAAGCTTCGAAGTCAATAAACCTGAGGCTGATGATGCATTCGAGGAGGTGATGGCTAAAATTGAGGTTCCGCTTCGCGAGGTTGATCGTGCTATACGGGGCATGTCGATTTTGCATCTGCCCATTGCTCGAGAACGCACTCAAAATCTTTTGGCTTCAATCAACAGAGAGGAAAAATGGAGGCATGATGAGGCGTCGCAACCACTGGTACGCACGAGAGCTAAGAGGTTTGCAGCGCGGCTAAAGAGGCGACGGATTGAACATGAACGACCTCCAGGTGAAGATAAACGTGATTATGTGATTCGCGATGGTGTGATAATCCTCGATTATGATACCGATGAACCCGCGCGTCCAAAGGTTGTCAGCACAATCTCCCATGTTGTGTTGGTCTTTGGAGAAGATATGGAAGTTGTTCCTACTGAGAGAGTTGAAGTGGAGAACGTTGCTGACTTCGCAGAAATATCCGAGAGGGAAGCTGAGGTAGATCCAAAGGAATAAGAAGTTACGGCCTATGACAACGGTGTTGAAGCAGACTTCGGCGATGGTGAAGGCACGGTTGATCTCCTTGATGACTAAATCTCCCTGTTCCCTTTTCTTTTTTTCTTTTTTTTAGACGAGTATTCTCTTATAATTTATGAACACTTTCTCCTTGCACTCAGTGGCGGCTGAGTCTAAGGTCTTCTTCTATTTTTTTACTTGCTTGTTTGAACAAGGGTTTTATATTGTTTTGAGATAAGTCTTCCAGCATGACTATATCAGAATCCTCTCAGGCAGTGATGCGCCTTCATGTGATCACACGTTATTATTGTGATAAAAAAGTAATGCCATAATGAAACACCATGAACTTGTCAGTGCTCCTGACATGAGGTCTGTCTGATTTTGTTGGAGTAGACTGCTGAAAGCGCTTTTCTTCTTTTCCTCTGCACATATTCTATCCCTCCAACGTTTTCTAAAGGATATGAAATGTTTCTTTTAGGGTTTTCTTTCTGGCTTAATCTGGTGGGTACTGATAATTTAGGCTAACTCAAAATTTTGTGTCATGTTTAAGAGGTAAAGAAATTCCTAAAAGGGAATAGTACTTTGATTAATTGAAAATTGAAACCCTAATAATTATGAATGCAAATAGTGCAATCATTTTGGAGGAATTACAAATATTGCATTAAAGGGAAATTGTTGGAGGAAACACTACAGAGAACGCTGGAGGAAAAGGTTAGTACAACGCTTTTAGGTATTGTAGGGCTTGAGCCATCGTGAGTGAATCGCCACGCCCTCAAGCTTGTCGCCGTTGATGATCTTGCAATAGCCGCCTAGTATGACATCTGCTACCAAATACGGTTCATCTTCCTTCGTTGCTGGAAAATCAGAGTGGGTAGTCATCTTCACCACCACGTTTCCAACTTGAAACGTGGTCATCTTTGTTACCATATCTCCAATTTGGAACGGATTTGGGCTCGGCACAACATCTTGATTCTGGGACACGTTGTCTCGGACTGCGTCCAAGCTCTTGGAAAAGCGCTTGAAAGGACCGGCACCCCACTCACATCTCTTAGTGGCGGTTAGGTTGATGATCGAAACAAGTCCCCGAGCCTCAGCAGGAAGAGGTTTTACTGTTTGTAAAAAAGGTTGTTCAATGAGACTTACCTGGGTTCGGAACTTTTTAAGGTATGAGTTCGGGCTTTCTCCAGGAAGTTGCGTCACATTCGCAAGGTGTTGATACGACAAAAAATAATCTTCAGGATTTGACGGTTCATTGGAGATTCTTTCAGGTACTGAAATTGGCAAAGGACACACTCCCAGTGCTGCTTTGTTGTCTTGTATCCACGGGCGTCTCATGACCATGTCGTAATTCGGGTACTCTTTTACTATGTAAAATTTATCCTGTGTTAGAGCATCACCGATTTTAACTTTTAGGTCAATGCATCCATAGGCGTCTCTGAATTCTCCTTCTGAGCCCCTGATCAAGGTTGGGCTGCGAATAACTTCTTGTTTTGAAATCTTTGCAGCTCTCAGAGTCTTGACGGTAATGATGTTGAATTCGGAGGCTGCATCAATCAATGTGTTGTCGAACTCGACATCCTTCAAATGAGTGATTGTCAAGAGTCCCCAGTTCCCCTTGCTGGTTGCACCTTCCAAGAAAGACTGAGTTTCCGTTGTTTCCCTTTCTGGATATAAGCGCCTTCCTGACACAATGCAGTTGAGGGCTGCAAATATGTTTTGACGATGTACCTTGGAGAAATACAGGATTTCACACAAATGTTCCATCATAGACTGTATAGTCTTGTGAACAGAATCCCTGGAGATCATGCAGCTCCTAATAGGAAGAGGATCCCTATGAACACCTTCGTTTCCTAACTGGAGCTCTCCTGGCTCTACCTTTTCTCTGAAAATGTACTTCAATTTGTTGCAATCCTTAGTCGGGTGATGGATGAACCTATGGTAACAACAATATTTGGGATTTGCCATCTCTTCCTCGGTCGACGAACGTCTGACAGGAGGTAGCTTGATCGCGTTATCCTGAATCCAAGCTTCTAAGAGTTCTATGACTTCATTCATGGGAAATGGGAAGTCCGGGATAGTATCTCCAGCTTCTTGCATAGGAGTTTTTCCCGCTCCCTTTCGAGAAGAAGTTGTCTGCGCTGGACATTCACGCTTGGGTTGTTGTTCTGTTGCTGAAGCTTTCCTTTTTCCTCCTTCGCCCACCACGCTCACAGAAGGACCAGTATTATATTGCTTATTGATGAGACTCCTTCTTCCTCGACTCTCACGCGTATCTACGTTTCGAATAATTCTGGTTCTTTCGAGCAATGTTAGGGCTGTTGTGGCCGAATGCTTAGCGGCTTCATGGAGCTCAGAAAATGTTTGAAAGCCCGGATTCTCTAACAAAGCACGGTATATGGGAACCATTCCGTTAATGCAAAACTCCACCGACCGGCGTTCGGTGACATTCGAATCATGGCAATCCAATGCCTGAATCCTGAATCTCTTAACGAAGTCGTTTGGATGCTCGTTGTTTTGTTGAAAGATTCTTCCCAAGTCTGAAAAGGTGATCTGCTCAGACACGAAGAAATACTTCCTGTAGAAGGCACTGACTATCTCACTCCAATTGGATATGTTGTTAGGTGCGATGTTGTTGTACCAGGTATATGCTCTTCCAGTAAGTGACTTCGAGAAATCTTTCAGTCGAAGAACATGATTATATTCATGTTCTCCTAAAGATTCCAAAAATCGAGAGATATATTCACGAGCTTTACCAGTACCATCATAAAGAGAGAATTGAGGAGAGGTGTAGCCCCTTGGAAGGGGAATCTGTTGTACGTCTTGAGGGTATGGAAGTTGACATTGGTGCGTGTCCATTGAATTTCCTTTGCTCCGGCTCTGGAGGAGTCGCTCCAGGTCCTCATGCGTAATGAAGTTGGATGACTAGTCCCTTTCCCTTGGGCCTTAGGAGCAACACGAGTTTCTTCGTCCTTGTTGATTCCGGGGGCTGTCGTGACTCCTGCGGCAATCGCTCAGTCAATGTCTTGAGAAAAGTGAGTACCTCTTTCTGAGTTGTAGCCATGTCTGTCTGAACCTTAGCAAGAACTTCCTGCCTTTCCATCAAATCCACAATGGTAACAGGGGGTTGTCCTGCTCTTGTTCCTCCAGCCCCTCTCCCCGATGGGGGAGTGGCAGTTGCTATGGTGACGACCGAAGGTGTTACACTTGAAGAAATACCAGGGTTTGCGGCTGCTCTGGCTCTAGTGATAGGAGGTGTCACGCCCACTAGAATATCTCCTGCTCCGCTAGTGTTGGTGGTAAAGGAGAAGTCTCCACGAGATGTATTGATCACATTGGCAGCTCCACTGACAGGGACATCGATACCAAGAGTGTTGTCAGCGCTAGTTCCATCGGAATTGATTGTTGATCCTGACCTAAGATCCACCATTTTGAAATCAGTAAAATTAAATTGGGTTTTGAAGAAATTGACTTCACGATCGAGAGATTAATCTCCCACTATGGTCGCCAATTGATTATGGATAAAAACTATTTCTGTTGGTTTTGGTAATTTTGGGTGTGTGTGAATGAGAAATGAATCTAAACCCTAGAAAAATGCACTGCTCGGGAGTGCTTTCTGATTCGAGAGATCAATCTATAGAATTCTGGCTTAAACCAAGAAATGGTCGTTTCAGACTTGCTTCGGTCACAAAGTGAAGGAAATGGGGTTGATCTTAGAGAGGGAAGCGAAGAAGGTGTTGAGATTGTGAAGGTGTTGGATATTTATGACTTGTATCAGAATGATGAACTGGCTTGCAATAATGTAAGCAATCAGCTCTGGATGTTTTCTGGATACGGATGACAACACTTGGTTTTTCTGTGTTTTTTCGTGTTGTTTGGAAATAGGCGAAGGACCTATTTATACAAGTCATTGAGCGCAAACCCTCATCTCGTAGGAAGTGGAGGGAGTTGAGTGATGGAGTAGTGGGGTCGTGTAGGTGATTGCACGATCACGTCTTAGCCCACTTCCCTCATCATCTTAACCGTCCATACCTCCTGACACGTTCTTATATATGGGCACGTTGCACGCCGCATTGTTGTAAACCACCAAACCAATACAGCAGTAAGTATCCCCGGTTTGTGACATGTTTCATGTCTCGAGTGAGTGGGTCGAGTCATGGGACCCGCAGGAAATACCACGTGATGCTATTAGGTTAAATAGCTAAGTTATTTAAGAAATTGATATTCATGAAATATCGTGTATACTCGATGCATGAAATGCATCGAAAACAATCAATATGTATGAAGCATCGTTGTTTTAAAGCTTAACCGAATAAGTCGCGGATCAAGCGTCTTAAAATATCATCGCGCCCAACCATCTTCGAGTTATCGTTTGGAGGACGCATGGGTGAGATATCCCTGGTCGATCACTCCCTGTGGAAGAGTGGCGGACGGTGATCATCGAGGTACTTCATTGGTTACCTAGCTTTAAACCTAGGCCGTCCGGCCAAGCTAGTAAAGTTGGACGGACGAGATTTGGTTTACGGCACTTATTTGCGACCGTTGATGGAATTTTAGGATTTTTAAGAGGTGCGCAAGCATCCCTCTTTGGCTTGATCGAATTCAAGCATGGACATTATTTTTGGTGGGACCGACCGGGCATGCGTGTAGACGGCTTGCCGATGTACATGTCCATACCGCTTTGTCTAATGAAGGCTTGATCTAGGCCACTCAATTTGACCGGCAAAGATGAGTGGTCGTGATCGATTTGCATTAGAAATCTATTGCCACAAAGGATTTGGAAGTCGCGTGACATGCCACCTTTGGGGGCGCGTTTCGAGGCGTTCGGCCATGGTTTGCCCAGACCGGTCGGTCACACGCATAGGTGGGACCACGGTGATCATGTTGACACTCTTGGTACCTCTTAAATCTATATCTACACCTTTCGTTTAGGCTGGCGAAGATGGAAGGACGTGATCGAACTACGACAGATATGCATCGCCGCAAACCCAAATTAGGGTTTTAAAACATCGCACACGCATGACTTTGGCCAAACGGTTTGGCAAGCTACTCTTCTCCTTTGAGGAGACCGATCGTGTGGGGCCCACATTGGGCTGACGGTGAACATATGTGCACCTCCCTGATGGTCTTAGGCGCGATCTAAGCCATCCAAACATGCTGATTAAGTTGAATGGTTGAGATCAATTTAAGACGCTAGTGGAATTTCCGTGACCTTCAAGAACCTCATGCCCATCATGTTTTGGGCAAACGTTCATGGTTCCATGACCATGCCATGAGCAAGCCGATCAGGTAGGGACAGAGTGGGCCCGCCAACGTGTGTATTAGTGCTTCACTGATCATTCACAGGATGATCTAAGCCGTCCAACCAGGCTGGTGAAGTTGGACAGTCGTGATGATTTTAAGACTGCCTTAACAGTCTAATCTCATCGAGCTTCTTCCAAAGCAGCGTAACCACCCTATTTTAGGGCTGGCGTTTGACGTGCTGGGAGGAGTTCGTGTGATGTTCGACAGGCTAGGGCATAAGCAGGCCCGCTGGTGGTCATCACGATGATCGCCTACTCTTGCCAGGGTTTGGCTAGGCTTGTTAAAGTGCGCGGCCAGCTTGTGTGGCCGCGATCGTTTCTGAGACTGATATGAACAGTCCAGATTTTTCTTAAGGAAATTAAATGCGTTCGATCAAGCTGAAAGTGCATCGACTCGAAATTCTCTTTGTCAGAGAGTAGCCTGTACGGGTATTTCGTGCATGTCTCAAAATTAGCACTTGGAGATTCATGTTACTCTGCTGAGAGTGAACACTCAGTCGTCATGTCATGCTAATAATGAGAGCTCGTCTAGGAACAGCACAGGAAACACTAGGCTAATCATGCAATAATTGATAATGCTATAAACTCACAGAATATTTGGGATTGTCGCTACATGCGCCATTCTGGGTGAATCTTGCGTATTTATCAAATTGCTTCAAATAAATAAAGCGAGAGGTTTTCTGCGCTCATCGTTTATCAAATGGCTTTGTCCTTTGCAGGATGTCAGCATATCAAAAATTGGTTTTACAATTTTAGCCCTGAACTAAGATCCACCATCAATAAGCCGATACACCTAGTTACCCATTGATCAATCCATAGTAGAAAAAAAACAAGAAATTCAGAGTAGTTCGAAACTAGTACACCCATTTCCAAATTTCCTAATAATTCAATATGAACATATATCATCCGCTGGTGTACGCTAATGTGTGTCGTGACAATTAAAATAAAGAATGTGTCTGCAAATATCACTATTGTCCATGATGTTAATCCAGAGTCTTAACTTAACAATTATGTCATTGTCTTTCTAGTATGTTGCAGCAAGGGGAACATGTTTAGAGGTGTATAAGGAACTGTAATCTTATGAATAGAGGTATAGAATTATGCACAATCATTTATATTAATAAACAGAAAACATTACCTCATATTCGTGTAGTAAGATCATAACTCTATGGGGCTCTGGATGTGGGAGGTCCCTCTACAAAACAAAATGCAATTAAGAAAGCTGGTGATTCTAGATAATACACTGCCAAAAATATTTGCGGATATGCTCATACATGCCTGAGAAAGCTTAAGACTCTAGATAATACACTGCCAAAAATGTTTATGGATATGCTAATACATACCCGACCAGCAAACAGTAGCAAAAGGGCATCTATTTTCTTCTGTGATTCATCGTTGGCCTTTTTCATCTTATCTACAGTTTTCTTCATATCAAGACGTTCTTCTTCCATGTCGTTCTTCATATGAACCTGATCCTCCTTCAGTTTCTTAATTTCATCTCTTAATGCAGCATTTTCCTCGTTGTTTTGGAGAAGATTCCCCCTAAGCTTGGTTACTTTAATTGCCGAACCAACACCACGAATACAACCTGGTTTCTCAGCTCCCATGATTTTACAATACTTGTCTCCTTTCAGTTGGTCATAAGAAATGAGTTCCAAGATTGAAACATCATTATCTGAACCATTCTCTTCTAAATCTTCCCTCTCTAAGGCTTCCATTTGAGCCAGCAATTATAATATGCAGAGTTAAAGTGAGAACAAGTTGCAACAATTTTACTAATTCTAACAGCATACAAATTAACGTATTAAAAAGCCATATGCGATTTGCTTCAGCTATAAGGTTGGGAGTTTTCCCTTCTCTGGCTCTATAGGTTTTTCGATACACAGCCGCTTGACTTGCTTTCGTTTGCGTTGTCTCTTCTATCTATTCATATATAGTATGTCAAGATCCACATAAACATTAACTATCAATATCGGTTGATATTAGTCGTTACCTCTATCGGGTGGTTCACGAATGACTTAGTACCACCATGATGAGGCACAACCAAATGCTTTCTACTTGCATTGCCATTCTCGCTTTATTCCATGTTATTCAACGTTCAGAAGTTAGAAGTCACATTTTAACATATAAACTCATAAATGATAAATCCGTAAACATTCTGACCTTGAATTCAGGTGAACACCAATATATCAACATATTTGCCCACTGAGTGTCAATAACTTCGTTTGGACAACTAGCTCTGTTTTGTGCATCAGTCTTCTTCTCATCGAAATGTTCCAACCTCATGTTACGTTTGTTTGCCTTCCATTTTTCATGGATTTTCTCCTCCACCCAAAAGTTGATCTCATCAGAATAACGAAAAATATTCAACAATATTCATCAGTTAAAATTCAACAATCTTCAATCAATTAAATAATTTAACATATTGGTTAAAGTAATTTTCTTTACCTTCATCTCTTAAATGGAGTCTTCAAGCTTTTCTTCCTTATGGGGCATTTCAGACCAGTCATGAATGTCAAAAGGGAAGTTTTCTCCATTTAGTGCCATCTTTCCACAATAAGCCGAAATCTTATTTGCATTCGGTCCAACTGGTGCACCCTGGCAAAATTCCAGAGGTACTTTCTCGCCCTTTTTCAGCTTTGTAAGAAAGTTCAACTTAGCCCTTCCTATTGCTTTCTTTGCTACCGGAGGTTGTGGGTTGTCAGCCATATTCCTGCAAGAACCACAAACAATAAGTAAGCACATCATAACAAAGCAAAAAGATCACACAACGTGTGGATAAAAAACACATAATAAGAATTAATGAAAAGTTGTATTTTAAGTTTCAAAAGAACTACATATTACAAAAAACTACAATCACAAAACATATTCTATTGTCATGTAACATTTACCTTGAATGTACAACTAAGAAAAACTGAACAAAGAAAAACAACTAGCATAAACTGGACACAACTGTACGTCATGTAATTCTACAAAAAGATTCTGTAGTCGGGTAAGTTCACAAAATCTCTTGGGAACATACTTATGCCTCATGGCATAACCAAGACATAAAAGACTTAAATCAAATCCTTGGTATTTTTAAATCCAACCCAAAACATAATTTTGATTTTTTTTTGCAGTTACCACAGGTTAAGCATGACGTCAATAAGATTGCCAAAAAGCAAAAGAAGACTTTAACAATAATTGGTGTACATTTTCATACATCGGTAAGTTGATGCAAGCAAACAGTTATAATTAAAGAAGGAAGCACTAATAGAATACAAAGCTAGTAGTAACAATGTGGAGTTCGCAAACTGCAGACATCAAGCAGATATTCAGATGAAAAACTGCAACAAAAAGATAAAAAACAACATATAAATCACTCAAAACTATGAATAGAGTCTGTAATATTATGGTGATGCAACTTTACCGTAATTTACCTACATAGCCATTGGAATTCCTATTTCTATATAGCACTGTGTACCTACGAACCACAAACAATCATGTGGTCAGAAGAGATTAGGCATTCATAGTTATTAAAAGATCCAATCATTTGATCATCAAGCAGAAAAATGTTCATACAAAGAACGAAAAATCCATTGACAAAAGAAAATAGGGGTCAGTTAACCATATTGATAATGTCCTTAACTCCTAGGCTAATAAAGATGGAAAAAAAGGACTGTGCTAGTTAATTTACCAACCAGTTTAAATATATCACGTGTGAAATTCCTATACCAGGTAATCACATCTTCGTATGCTGAAACTTGCATCAGTAGATCAAAACTTAACGTTACGACCAAGACGAAATAGAAGTGAAAAAAATTAACTTTGTACAATGAGAATAAAGCTCTCTGATATTTCACATGCTTGAGAACCAAACAACAATGGATATACTTAGTGACCAAAGCTGAAATTTTTCACCAAATATGCATTCAAGATGAAAACTATTCTGTGATTCATAGACTCAGATTAACATTAACTGGAATTTTAAAACAAAAATCTAAATTTGGATCTAAAAGAATCTCTTTAAGTATCAGCTCTTCCTTCCCATAGCTCTTTAAGTTCTTCAATCAAGGGTCTCAAGTATACATAAATATGTTTCACTGGACTACTTGGATCATAAGTATCAGTTCGTCGTTCTTTATGCCATATCATGTCCTCGGCAGTTTTGGAAGACATAAACAAACGCTGAAGCCTAGGCTTTAACGGGAAGTGGCGGGGTATCTTAGATGGAGTATTGGGTCTCACTATCTTCCACCTTGAAGCCCCGCAAATAGTGCACTTGTCCATGGTTTTTCCTTTCTTTCTAGAGTGAGAATACCAAACAGAAAAGAAATTTTCATAAACTCATGATATTTAAGACAACAACCTACCCTCAAATAACTGGGTTCATTAGGATGGAGACTTAATACACATCCAGATGCACATCTCTTACTGAAAAAACATCATTTTATGGGAATAACGAAAAACAGTATTTGACTAACCTAGAAAGACATGCATACCGGGTTTTACAATTACACTTGAATTAGAAATAGAGTGCTAAACAAAAACCTAGTATATTTGATGTTATAAAGCAAGAACATTACCTGGAATTTCAAAACAAAAATCAAACTTTGATCTAAAAGAAACTAAAAATGGATGACAATCGTAGCAGGAAACCAAGGAACAAGAAATTAAACTTCTTACCAGCTTGTGCAGATAAAATCGATGATGTCCTGCAAAGAATAATGAAATTGATGGATTTCCTTCTTCCAAATCTGACCCAATATCATAAAATAATCCAAATTAGAGAAGATAAATTCTAAATCAGTGTAAAATAATTGAAATTGGTATGCAATTAGGTTGCTTCCTACATAAATAATTACTACTTAAAAAAACCCTAGTTTCAGAAAATCAAAATAAGAAGATCTGATTTTACAAATCCCAACTTACCTGAAGTATAATCTTCTTTGTGTATATGGTTTCAAAGTATCGATTATTTTTATAGCATCCATAATCGAAAAAAGAGGAGAATTGAGGGAGGTGGGAAGAACTGGAGGAACTGGGGAGTTATCTCATCAGGTGGAGATCGTGGTCTTCTACAGGTTTACTAGTCACGATGTTGGGCTTTAAGAGAATTTCACGGCAAACAATTGCCACGGCAGTATTTTTTTGACCCGAAGCAAGAGGCCCGATATACCCACGACCCGCTCTGCCGTGGGTAGAAGATATCAGGCAGGCTTATAACGTGTAAGGCTAGACGTGTGGCAAGTTGATATCATGCCGTGGCAAATGAGTGACCTATTTTCCACAGTTACCTGTTTCGCGTGGCAAAATGTAACATATAGCCACGGATATTTAAATCCGTGGCAATTTGGTCGTGACGAAAACTCAGTAATTTTGTGGTGATACCTGGATATGTACCGCCTTTTTTCAAGGAATATTTTGAAGTGGTTCCTTATAATATTGACAGGGATGCTCGTCATATGGGTTTCGATCAGGAAATTCTATTTCGCCGTCCATTGACGCCGCCAAAAGAATTGTTGCAAGCCGTTTTCGACAGTCGTGTCTTTGCACCTCATAAAAGTCTCCCCTTTCTGCTCCCAGGACGAAAACCGGTGACAATCTCTAAATATAATGTTTTCTGGCAGGAAGAGTTCCTAGTTATTCATCAATTCGTGCAGAATGTTGCGACAGATCCACGCGGCAAGCCCTCCTCTAAGATCTTAGCAAAGCACAAGTTGTTGAAGCAGCCTCATTCGGGTAAGCCGAAAGCTTCTAGACCAGATGGGATCAGTCCCCAGGAAAAGGAAAAAATGACAAAAAATCGTGCATGCGGCATCCGATCGGGTTCAACGGCCCTTGTAACCTTCGGTTCTTCCAACATGCAAGTACGTATGATTTTCTTTCTGATTTAGCCGAATTGCGTAAATATTCTGGATTGTCGTTACTGAATATCTCTTTTCCTTTTTAACTCAGGGTATTGACAAAGTGAATACCTTCGCCAGACTTGCACGTGGCCAGAACATGGCACCTTACGAAGAAAAATCTGGCGATACTGAGCCTTTTGACAATGGAGAGGAGGACAAAGAAGAAGAAAGCTCAGGATCTGATGGTGACGGGAAAAGCACTTCGGAGTGTAGCAGCGAGTCTTCTTCCAGTGGGACCACAGATGAGTCGGTGAGTTTTCCCCATGTTTTTCTTCTTGGACTATTTATTTACACGGAATAAATATTCAATTGGTGATATCACAGGAAGAAACCATTCTTGAAGATAACCCTGAGATGGAGATTCATCATAATGAAGATGTAGCTGCGTCCTTGTTCTTAGAAACCATGCCTATCGACAATCCTGAGACGGAAATTGATTGTCATGAAGATGTTGTTGTGCCTCCAGTAGTGGAAAACGCTTCCGTGGCTGCGGGCACGATTATTCCCAAAGAATCTTTGTTGGTCGCGGATTTAGTTACAGGTTCCACTTTCGACCCTCCATTTTTGTCTCCTTTTGAAGGTCATGTGTTGATCGGAGGATTCAGTGTACCGGATAAGTATGCGGAGTTGTATACCCAAATATGAGAGAAGTATGGACACATCGCAACAACTAAAAAGGTCACCAGTCGATTTTCATTAGTTAAGTGTGTGGAAGAAACCCTATCTTCAATTCATGACATGTGCAACGTGACTGGCCACACCATTTTTGGAGATGTAGTCTCAAGCTGGGAGTTCTACCGTGACATGTGCGTGGGCTTTGAGTTTAACGCCTCCTGGTTCTGTGAAGAATTTTCCAAGATCCAAAAGTTGCAGGCTGAAATGGTTGAAGGTCCCTCCGCGGATTTGATTGATCAACATGAGGCAGAAATCGAGAAGTTATCTCAAGAGTTGAAGTTGAAGAAGGAGGCTCTTCAAATCATGAAGGATGTTTTCTCCAAGAAGAATGGGCCGTTGTTAGACAATTTCCCTTGAATGCTTTTATTTTTCTGAACTTCCTCCTCGTAGGTTTTTTTTTTTTTTGAAAGGAAAGAGACGCCTCTTTTATGGTTTGATTTTCTGGGTTTTTTTTTTTTGGATTGACAGACGATTGCTTTATAAGGATCTTTTGAATTGATTTATTTTTGGGATGGTTTTGTGAGTAATTTTCTGAAAGTAATGGTACTTGGATCAACTAATATGTTAGAATCTGAATTATGAATGTAAGTAGCGCAACCATTTTGGAAAAATAGTAAGTATTGCATGAAAAAGGGGAAATATGGGAGTGATATGAAATCTTAGAACAATTGGGTTATTGGCTTCAGTTGTCAATAGGGAGTCGATTATGGGTTTCCCAACAAAACTAAATTTTCCGGGTGAAAATCCGAGTTTATTGTGTGACGCCATCCTGGACGCAAGAAGTCCCCAGTCGTTCTTTATTATCTTTGTAACATCTTTATGTCGATCCGCGGTAAAGCGAAGAATCTTCAGTTCCCAGGCGTAATTCCCCTGAATCAATTTTTTCTTTGACAATGCGCTTCAGACCATTGCACTCACTGGTGGGATGATGGATAAATTTGTGATAGTGGCACTATCTTGAATCTAAAATCTCTTGATCAGTTGGTGGACGCCATACCGGGGGTAGTTGGACTACTCCTTCCCGCACCCAAACTTACAACAACTCCAGAACTATTCTTATAGGCAACGGGAAGCGTGGATATTTTGATTTTGTCTTCTCTCGCATCAGGAGCTGTTGTGGTAAAGATTCTTGTAGGCTTTGATATGAAGTTCTTTTCGAGGGAGGAATGGATGCTTGAGTGACCATTGATTCGTAAGCGGACCGTTTACTTCTGCCATATTGCTGAAGGGTAATCTCTCTTAAAGGGGCCTGCATCGACGATGCGAAGCGTCTGGGCTGGATATTGTTCGTTGGTGCAGAGTTCGTCTCCATAGGCATCTTGGAAGATTTCTCCTTCTTCAGGTTCCTCTCTTTTCAGTAAAGCAGTTGTGGCTGCAGACTGTTGGACAACTCTTTGCACTTCTGCAAGGGTTTGAAGATAAAGGTTTCCAACAAAGCTTCATAGGCCGGTTCTTTACTTTTGTCTTGCAGATACTGTGGCGCACATATCAAGTCTCCTCCACTAGTTTTGCGGAACTGTATTGGCTCTTTTTCATTGGAAGAATTCAACTAGTCGCTTCTCTTCTGTTCTTGTATGAGACCGCTACGTGCTCTGTCGGCATCCTCATTGGTATAGGCACAAACCTTAGCTAAAGGTTCAACACTTTTCGTATTATCCTTGAAATCGGTGGGACCCTTCGAGAAAGTATTCGCGGACTCTTTCCACAATCGGGTTATCATACTTTTCAGGATACAAAGCGTCTCATTTTTCTGCTTGATAATATCGACTTGGATTGCAGCCATATCTTCTAGCATTTTCGTCATGCCTTCCATGGTAGTTAGTTTCCAGGTTTCTTTGGAAAGGTTTGGATGACCATGATATATATGGAAAGTTGAAATTGGTGACTGAAATGAGTTTCAGTTAAAGATTGAATTAGGCCTAAGATCAACTGGAATGGAAATGCTTTTGAGCTGATTTTTTGCGACTGAAAGATCAATCTCCCACTGTGGTCGCCGGTTGTTTTGGGGTAAAAACTGTTTCTGCTGGTTTTGGTAAATTTGGGTGTGTTAATGAGAAATGAATCTGAACCTTAAACAAATGCACTGCATGGGAGTACTTTAGATTCGAGAGATCAATCTGTACAATCCTGGCTTAAACCAAGAAATGGTCGTTCCAGTCTTGCTTCGATCACAAAATGAAGGAGAAGGGTTGGTCTTAGGTAGGGAAGCGAAGAAGGTGTTGAGACCAGAATGGTTAATTATAAAGGTGTGGCTATTTTATGACTTGTATCAGAATGTGGAACTGGCTTACAGAATGTAAGCTGTCAGTTCTTTGGTGTTTTTCTGGATACTTGTATTGTTGTTAACCAAAACTATTGTCTGGTCGAAATAGGTAGAAACCTATTTATACAAGTCATAATTGAACGTACCCTGATCTCGTAGGAAGTGGGAGTGATTGAGTGATGAAGAAGTGGGGTAATGTGTAAATCCTAGAAACCACTCCCCCACTATGAAGGAAACGGGTTAGTTTACACCCACTACTTCTTACCGCCACTAACTTCCCGCTTTCCTGACACTTTCTTATAATGAGCGTGCTGCACGCCGCACGCTGTAAACTGCCAGACCAATACCTTGATGAGCATCCCCCAGTTTGTGACATGTTTGATGTCTCGAATATTTTTGTGGAAAATGTGTAGCAGATTGCTGAGTGGGTCTTGTATGCAAGACCTAGTTATTATGATTAATTGTACGCCAACTAATTAGTGGATAGCCATGTGTGGAAAGTCAAATCAGGAGACTTTCCGCATGAGAATAGCGTGTGATGTTATTAGGTTAGTCTTGGTTGGTCACCTAAGACTTACCATGGGTCGGTCAATTCCATGGCGAATTTGGACGGCTGAGATTGTAATTCATGAGAGAAGGTGGTCATTGATTATGGCCACATTTCGTTGGCACCTGATAATGGCATAGTGGCGCAATTAGCACATGTTAGTGGCATAGAGGCACAGTTAGCGCATGCCAGTGGCACAACGGCATAGTTGGCATATGCCAGTGGCATAGTGCCGCGAATAGCGTCTGGCGTAGCTGCGGTCGTTATATCTTGGCATATTGGTGTTGAATCCAAATATGGCTCGTCAATATTGGCTCTAGTTGGCATATCAAACTTAACTCCCTAGGTAGAATTATTTGGCATATTTGGCGTAGCAACCTTAATTAAATTAGGGTTTGGCATGCCAAAACCCTAATTAGCGCGTGTTACATGTGGTCGCGGCACAGTGACATTCTTTGTGCAGATAGTGCCATGGCCGCGTCAAAGGAATTATGGCGGGGCCATAATGTGGGAATGACCACAAGCACAAGGATATACATGGGTGTCCATAGCATGGCGCCATTTTTAGGGTTTCCTGGGTCACGCATGGCTCGTGGCATGTTGTGGGTCCAAAGTGGCGTAATTTGGGCTACGATTGGAAATTAGGGTTTCGACTAGTGCCGCTAAAGCAAAAGTACTGCTTCGAATACCCTGATTGATGTCCATTATGACGTTGGCCACGAACAGAAAGTGGGTTAGCACGTAGCCGCGCTATTTGTGGCACATTTGGCATGCCGATTAGCATGTTGGCGCAGAATGGCATGTTTGGCATAGTTGCGCATGGCGGGTTTAGAGCGACCTGATTGGTCGATAGAAAAGGGGGTGGCCAAACATAGGGCGTGGCCACATCTCTAGTGTGCGTGGTGCATTTAAAGCGACCTGATTGTCCGATAGGAAAGAGGGCCGGCAAGTATGGGCCCGACCACATCTCATGTGCATGTGGCGGATTTAGAGGGATCTGATTGGTCGATGGGAAAGAGGAGGGCCGGCAAGCATCATGAGGGATGGCCATCTGCAGGTGGCACCGGCTGGCCTATGGCGCGGCCACACCTCCCTTTGTTGCTGCTCCTATTTTCCGTGGCTCCTCTTATTCCTCATTTTCTGATTTTGGGTAGGACTTTGCACCTAATAATCCACGGCGGATCAATTTCCTAGTTTGCCTAGGTTTAGTTTCGACCAGCAGGGTCTGATATACTGCGCAGGGCACAAAAAACCTAATTTTTGCAAATTAATTAGATTGGTATTTGAATTATCACAAAATTGATTGAATTTTGCGTGTTGACACAGAGTTATTTTTAAATTTATTGTCAGAGAGCAGCATGCTTTCCGACTGAGTACTTTTATGCAGACCTTAACCTTGATATTTCGGGAAATTCATGCTACTCAGCTGCGAGTGAACACTAATTGTCATGTCATATCAATATTAAGGGTTCAGCCGTAGAACACAGCACAGAAAGTATTCAGTGAGTCCTATATTAATGAATAATACAGGTAGAGTGTCGAAATTTACAGAATATCTGGAATTGTTGCTACATGCACCATTCTGGATAAATTTCATGTAAACATAATGAATTGCTCAATTAATGCGCAAGTGAAGAGGTTGTGTATTCATCACTTTTACATGGCTCTGTCTCTTTGCAGAATGACAGCATAATAAATACGGGGTTTTACAATTTTATCCCTGAACTAAAAACCACCATCAACAGTATCACAAACCAATATCCAAGTGTCAATCAATAACCCAAAGGTCGGATTTAAGAAATGATTGATCTTAACGTACAACCTGTGATATTTCTATTATATGACAAAATATAATGGGAAAATAAATAACACAAACACCAGAAATTTTGTTAACGAGGAAATTGCAAATGCAGAAAAACCTCGGGACCTAGTCCAGTTTTGAACACCACACTGTATTAAGACACTACAGACACTAGCTTACTACCAATGAACTTCAGACTAGAATGTAGATGAACCATAATCAATCTCATACTGATTCAAGGTACAGTAGTGCTTCACGCCTCTGATCCCAGCAGGATACTACGCACTTGGTTCCCTTGGCTGATCTCAGCCACAACTAAGAGTTGCTACGACCCAAAGTAGAAGACTTGATAAATAAATCTGTCTCACACAGAAAAGTCTATTGGAATAGATAATTCTGTCTCCTACATAAATACCTATGAGTTTTGTTCCGTCTTTTGATAAATCAAGGTGCACAGGAACCAATATAAACCATACTTATATTCCCGAAGAATAGCCTAGTATTATCAATCACCTCACAATAATCTAAATCGTATGGAAGATATTGTGGAATCACAAACGAAGAGACGAAGATGTTTGTGACTACTTTTTGTCTTGCATATCAGAGATCACTCAACTACATAGAAAATAGTTGGGTCTGGCTTCACAATCCCAATTAATTCTTCAAGTCGTTAACCTACAGGGTTTCGTGAAAAACCTAAGGTTAAATGAGAATCTACTCTAATCGCAACTAGTATCACATAGGAGGTATGGGGATTAGGTTTCCCAGTTGCTAGAGTTCTCCCTTATACAGTTTTCAAATCAGGGTTTGCAATCTAAGTTACCTTGGTAACCAAGCGTTCAATATTCACCGTTAGATGAAAACCTGATTAGACTCAAGCTAATATATTTCAACCGTTAGATCGAACTTAGCTTGTTATACACAAATGAAATGTACCTTCATTTATGTTTGGGTAACTGTACCTAAACGTGTACACTAGGTTGGCTCAATAGTAGTTAAACCAAAGTTAGCTATATGAGCACTTTCATATCAACCTTATTCATCTTAACCACAAATAATTCAAATGACTCAAATGAAACTAGTTATAGAGTTTTTCAATTGTTATATTCTCATAGAAGTATACAAGAGCACAATTGAAGCAAAATCGGTTTGATTCACTTGAATAAATTCATGAACATTATAGCCACAGTTTGTAAAGATTGTATTTTTTATTATATAAATGTATTATTTCATGAACAAACCGATTCTAGAACAATAACAACTCAAGTATGCAGACGGGTACGCATACTTAAGTAGCCATACTGAGTTTTCGTTCGCCAGTAAGCAGACGGGTACGCATACCACAAAACACGGCAGAAAAATTCGGACTTAAACCTTGCGCAAGTACGTGTACCCGTATGTTGTTGATGGTGTATTTTCAACAAATGTCAAAATCGTAAAATCATGATACTGCATGTACCTGACACGGTTTTCATGCATGTGACGATTCATATTTTACGAGCCATGATGAACATGTTTTTCGAAAGGCCTCCACTAGCTGAGTATTCGATGCCTCGCATTTCACCATGACCTCTATGTAAAATAACATAATTGGGCGGTTCTCCTCAGATTGAGAACTTAACGCCTTCAGGACGTCGGTGACACTCATTGTTCCCTGACTACATAGAGAGACCCACCTCTACATAGAAGAATGATTGGGCGGTTCTCCTCAGATTGAGAGCATTAAGGCCTTCAGGACGTCGGTGACACTCATTGTTCCCTTACTATGTAGACAGACCGTGTATAGACTCAAGCGGTCCTCCATACATAATTGTTGAGAGGTCAAAAAACGCCTTCAGGACTTCGACAACACACGTTGTTTCCTCACTATGCACCAGAATGGGTATGACGCTTTAACTGGCTAATATCCCTTCTGCAATAGATTAATTCTACCGTGACATTCACCACTGAATTCCTGGAAGATAATCTATTTTATATCATTATTTCGATTTCATGATCGAATCCACGACTGATCTCATGAAATGATGATCGATAAATTATTACTCCGATTTCATGATCGAATCCACGGCCGATCTCATGAAATGGTAATAGATTACTCTGATTTCATTATCGAATCCACGGCTGATCTCATGGAATGGTAATAAACAACCATTACTCTGATTCTATGGTCGAATCCACGACCCCATGGAATGGTAATAGTCATTTTATCATTCTGAATCCATGGTTGAATCCACCGCTGATTCTATGGATTGATAATAATAACTACTCATATTTATCACGCAGTTTCATGAATCATTCTCCACTGAATTTTGTAAATTGGTAATAAATATTGAATAACCGGGCATCTGGACCATCATTGAGTAAGCCCTAATAAAATGGTGCAAGCGTACTCGACGATCATGCACGACCGACCACCCGAATGCATGAACGAGCATTCCAAAATATGGACATACGAGGAATCCTACACAAAACAGGAGAAACAAAATAATAACAGTGAAATAATAAAGAGGCGCCCATGGGCCGGGCCCACCGGCAGGCCGACCATGCCCTAGCCGTGGCCGGTCCCATACCTCTTCCATTATTTTATTTATTTTATTATTTTCATGAACTCATGAAAACTCCTTCATTCTAGCAACTTCCCTTGTTTGAGCAAAACTCACGGTTTTCCCATATTCTCATGGTTTCATGAGAAACAATATTATAAAATAGGGAAAGGTGTCGTGGGACTAGGCAACTTGGCCGGCCGGCCATGCCCTAGCCGTGGCCGGTCCCACACCTTGAAATCTCTAATCTTTCATAATTATTATTTCCCTAATCTCATGAAACTCCTCAGTTTCAATAAAACTCATGGTTTCTCCATAGTTTCACGATTTCATGAAAATAATATTATAAAATAGGGAAAGGTGTCGTGGGACCGGGCAACTTGGCCGGACGGCCATGCCCTAGACGTGGTCGGTCCCACACCTTGAAATCCCTATTCTTTCATAAATATTATTTCCCTCATCTCGTGAAAACTCCTCCGTTTGAGCAAAAATCAAGATTTCTTCATATTTTCTCAAATATTGCTCAAACCATGAAAAAGCCAAAAGTCAACATGGTCACACGACCGACTAGGCTACTCACAAAAAATATTAAAATACCATTATTTTAATGTTTATGAAATATTGATCAAATGAACACACATGCTCATTCGATCAAAAAATCAAGAATCTCAGTCAAGATAAAGCTCTTCTGAAAACCCACAATGTTGCTCAAACGCACATCAGAAAATACCGAAACTCTCAGGACTGAGACACGGACATCATGGTGACATGGGAATGCCTACTTGACCGACCAAGGCCGGCCTTAGGGCTTGTAAAGAGCCGGTCCCACACGTTTTCACAATTTTGACCTAATTTTCTCAATTGCTCATATTGGATCCAAACTCTTTTCAACCAACTTGGAGTTTGCTCAAACGACCATCATCTCGTCCCACGACCACTAAGGTACGGTATCATTCCCTCTTGGTCGGTCCCTCACTCTTTCATAATTAGGTTTTACCACCTAATGCTCAATCGAGCACTATTTCAATAAATGATGAAACTGGCATTTAATCATCATTCTTTCACCAACTGGCCGACCTGACGCACGCTCACTCGAGAACTTGGGCTCCATATGGACTCTCTCATTCCATATGGTCGTCCCCTCCCTCGCTCGTGACTTAATTTCAACAATTCATCAATTGGCGAACAATTGATCAAAAATTAGGGTTTCGAACAAACGCTCCACGAAATCATCATTCTAAGCCAGTTCAAGCACTAATAAAATTTATGTTGATCCGTCAATCAACATCTGGATTAATTATGTAATATTTGGTAGTCTACCAACATTTTAATTAATATTCTATTGGATCACGTCACCAATAAACGACTCGTAGAATTGAGCAATACCTTCTCAGTTACCCAAATATTGACCCAATTATTAATATTCAGTAATTCGTCGAATTGAGCAATACTTGCTTAGTTGCTCGAATTTAATAATATTTGCTCACACGAGCAATATCAACATAAGAACACGTACATTCGATCCATGAATCACTGAGCATGCGTCACTCATGCTCAATTCAACAAAACTTAGACTCATTGTCTAATCAGTAAACGTCTATCATGCAGACTCCACAATCCATGATACATCAATCATGTCACATTGGGGGGTATCACTTAGGTTTTTGGTCTGGCGGCCTACGGCACGTGGATACATCCACGACGATAAATGTGAGTAAGTCGTGCAAACGGTTGAAGGAGTTACAAAAGTAGTGGGTAGACGGTTAACCAAGTCTCCGCACGACCTGGAACTAGTTTCACCACGACTTCCCAGTTTCCCACTCTTTCACTCAAGAAACCGTCACACTTACTGGGGATCAAGATGTTTGCTATTCTAACAATATAAATAAGTCTCTGAATCCATGATTGAAGACAACGAATATTCGTCTACACAGAATTTCTCGAGCAATTACTCTCAAGAATTAGTCAGTCTACCAGAACTTATTCGAACTCATCAGTTCATCATTATTGCAGAAACCTTCAACACATCCACAATCCTTGATCATCATTGATCCCACACAATTCTCAGCTTCCCTCCTACAGATCAACCCATCTCTCTCTTTGCGACCGAATTGACTCTGGAACGTCCATTGACTTGGTTTAGGCCGGAGTCCTACAGATTGATCTCTAGAGTCTAAGAACTCCCTTTGCAGTGCATGTGTGTGAGGTTGAACAGTTTGCTCGGTTGAGGAGTCTTGACAACACGCTCGTCTCTTCGCTTCCTAGAAAACCATCGAATCATTTTTCCCCATCCACAAATTGGCGACCACAGCGAGAGATTAATCTCTCGGTTGCAATCTCACATTTTCGCAAAACGGTTGATCTTAGGTCAGGTTCAGTTACAACTCCTAACGCGAACAACGCTAGCACTAGCAACAATGATGGTATTCCAGAAACCATTTTTGCTTCCAACAATGGTGGTGACACTACTCCTCCTCGAACCAATGTCGAAAATCATCCTCTTTTCGGCCGGCATCCCGAGGAAGTCAGAGAAAATCCACCCACCATCGCTGGTCTCATGAAAGTGCAAGAAACTCTTGCCAAAAATCAGACTGACATGGCTGTGACGCAGAAAGAGCTATGCAACTATCTCAAAACCCTCACTGACAAAGTGTCTGAGAAGACTCATGAGAAAGGAAAAGCCAAGGAAACATCTGCTGACCCTGAAGTTGTTCTCGTCCATGTAGTTGATGATGATGAAGTCCACAAAGCTGCAGAAACAACAAAAGAGCCCGCCGGTTTCATCACCGTGAAGATCTGGAACGTTTTATGGAGGATCGAGGGAAGGGCAGTGCGCAGTCTGTCCACCGCCATCAAACTCCATACCCTGCTGCTACACAGAGAATCCCTCTCCCAAAGGGTTACACTTCTCCAACATTCACACTGTGCAATGGAACTGGGAACGCTCGGTAACATGTTTCTCGATTCCTGTAGGCACTAGGATAGCAGGAGCACAACCATGTTGTCCGTCTGAAAGAATTCTCAAAATCTCTGACGGGTCGGGCATATACTTGGTACAACAACATTGCACCTGGGAGCATCGCTAACTGGGGGGCAATGGTTAACGCCTTCTACAGGAAATATTTCTTCGTTTCTGAACAGATTACTCTCTCCGAATTAAGAAGGATGACTCAGAAGAACGCTGAAAATCCGAATGAGTATGTGAAGAGGTTCAGAATCCAAGCCTTAGATTGTCATCATCCAAATGTCACTAAATAAAAATTAGGGGATTTGTGCATCAACGGGATGATTCCAGTCTACAGAGCTTTGCTGGAAAATCTTCGATTTCATACTTTCTCAGAACTCCATGAAGCAGCAAAGCGATCAGCAACCACTGCTCCAGCTTTTCTATAAAGAACAAAAATCGTCAAATTCGAGGAGCCGCGAGACACTCGAAACAGCAGCACCAGGTGTTTAATTAAAAAGAAGTACAATGTTGAGGCTTCCATGAATGTTGCTGAAGAAAGAAAAAGAAAAGCTGACGCACAACAACCTAAGAATTTTTCTCCAACGTCGAAGGCACCAAGGAAGGACAACCAAACTCGAAATACACAAGCGCCGGCTCAACAGAATTATTAGGAAGTACCGGATTTTCTTTTCCCTATTGAAGAGGTGATCGAGTTACTGGAGGTCTGGATCCAAGATGGTGCGATCAACTTACCTCCTGTCAAAAGGGAACCAACTGAGGAACAAATGGAAAATCCACACTACCGCCGCTTCCACAGATATGTCAGTGATCCGACAAGTGATTGCAGAACTTTGAAGCGCATATTCAAGGAAAAGGTTGATTCAGGAGAACTGGGGACTGAATGAGTACACAAGAATCCTCTCCCAGTCCGAACCTTCATATTTTCTGAACCACCAGTCAAAGAAGCAGTTCAATCATTAATCGAGCATGCCTGCGAATTGTTGTATCTGTCAAAAGCTCAAAGGATGGACATGTTTTCGGCTGTGAACCATATAGTGTCCGGGAAATGACTGTCAATCCCAGAAACACACCATGAACCTCCAGTCACTGACAAAGAAATGTATGATTGGGAACTTCTTACCACGATGTACCTGAAAGGAAATGATTTTAATCGAGCACTGGTCGATGTTGGTACTGCTGTCAATATCATTCCTTTGAAAACTCTCAGAGCTGCTGGCATCACTCGACGATAAGCCACTCATGATCCTGTCACAATCAGAGACCATGAAGGAATCTCCAGAGATGTTTATGGTTATATTTATCTCAAGATAAAAACTGGCTTAACCTGGGCAGAAACCAAATTTCACATAACTAGAGAGGACCCAGGATATGATATGATCCTTGGACGAACATGGATCCATGCTGAGAAGGTAACTACAACATATTCAATCGCTCATTTCTATGTTGAAGAAAGCTCTGACTCAGGGAAAAGCTCCGAATGAGAAGACACTCCACCATTCCAGCATTTGGAAAAAGTCCAAGCTCTAATAGGACTTACAAAAAAACTTGAAGAGAGCGCACATGAATTCTTCAGAAGATTCCACACTCAGGCAAGTCTTATTACCCCCTCATGTGTCTATATTAACTTTCAAATATGTTACCTTTGTCCGGGGACTCAATATTACTCATGACCAAGCTATCATCAAATGTTATGAGTGGATAGTATCACCTCAGCAGTATTACACTAAATGGCTGGAGTCTTTCCAAACTGAGCACCCCATTGAAAGGTTTATCGCTGAAGGTATGGCTCAGTTCCACAAGCGATACTCAGCATACTCTCCCTTGCGTGAGTGTCCACATGTGCCGCAGAATTGGAAAGATCCATCAACATGGAATCCCACTGTACGAGGAATTCCAAACCAGCAGAAGATATTCAGGGCACGGGTGAGCAAACCTAACAAGTTTCACGAAGGAGATTTGGTTCTTAAGGCAGCTAAACGTAATTTTCATTCCAAAAAGAGCTTTAACTGGGAAGGGCTGTTCATGATTGCTAAGTCAGCAGTTGGAGGATACTAAAAACTGGCTGACATGAAGGGAAAGGTGAGTGTACCAGTGATTCATGAGAATTGTCTCAAAACTTTTGATGCCTAAGGCATTCAACATTGGGTGTTTTACGTCCAAGACAAACACCTCAGGCTTCTGACGTTTGCATCTTAGGATTTTTTTTACCTGTACTTTCGATTCCTCCAAAATGTTTGCAATACTTGCATTCAGTATTTAAATTCAGCAATTTATCAAAGTTCTTTTATTTAAAGAAAAATCTCTATCAAACCCAAAATCCAAAAGAAAATCCTCAATCATTCGCTAATCCAAATCCAATAAAAAATTCAAAACCAAAATAAAACCTCACATCTCTCAGAAGTTCAAGGTTCAAGAGATTATAGAAAGAAAAACTAAAGACTTGGAAGGACGCTTTCTGCAACTCCAGCTTTTCAGTCAATCCAGCAATCTTAGCCATATTCTCCACCACAGCATCAATGGTGAAAGGTATGTTATTCACTACTGTATCCTTGATGGTGTCGATTTTCTGACGAAGCCACTTCAAGTTAAAACTAAGTTCTTCGGATCTCACCAAGTTCTTCGGATCTCTCCAAGTTGTACTCCCAATCAAAGAGTACATCTCGAGTGACAGTACTTCTGACTCTGGTACAAATATCATCTATGACTCGCAATACGCTTCCTAATTGCATTTTCAAGAAGTAGTTGTGTTCAAGGTCTCTTGTAACCACAATATGACCATACATCTTCCACAACTTCTCTTACATATTGGCATACCCAGTGGGAACGCTGAATCCGCCAATAGATACGCGATATGGAAGTGAAGCACCAAACATAGGATCACAAACTGTCCCTGCATTGGGGTATTCATGCAATATTATACGGTTATCGATCATTAGGGAAACCTCCACATTCGTAAGAACAACTTCTTCTATTGCTGGAGCAGTCTCTTCCATTACGGGTCCGGTTTCTTCTATCTCCAAAGTGGTGATAACTTGAGCATCATTCTCTTCGACAACTTCAGTAGCAACATTCTCATGACCCTGAGGTGCATAGTTGGTAACACCACTATCTTTCTTTGTCACGTTTCTCAAATCATCCTCATTAGTTCCATTATTCTCAACTTCGGTATTCGGCTCCTAATACGAAAACTACATGAGATTAGAAGAATTCAAGCATGGAAACCAAAGGAAATCATAAAATCCAGTATTTAAGTGAACTAAGACTATCTAATTTCTTTATTATACATCCAAGACATGAGCAAATAGTGTGGAAGTTATAAAACTCGTTTTTTAACAAGCTCATCTGAAGAGATTTTATACTGCTCTGTATAAGATGATGAACTGGGAGCAATTGGTAAGGATTTTAAGGTTTAGTCATATACCATTCTCTTCGTTTGGATGTTTCCTACAACATATCAAAATTTCATAACAAATGGATAAACGAGCAAAGAGATGTGGTCAAAACATTAGGCGACACGTTATCTGAAAATTTTCTGGAAGTCTCCTGGAAGTTTATTGTTTCATTGATTTCGACCCCTAAACGTGATCAAAACTTAATAAGCTTCGTTAACAAAGCTTGGAAATTTCCTGGGAATAAGGATACATGGGTAGATCACGAAAATATGATATCGGACGAGGATTTTATGGCGTTTTTACTAAATGGCTGAGTTCTGAAAATTTCTGACGACGTATTTCACTAAAATCTATCATTCATTCATACGGGTTCCCATTCATTCATCAACGAATCAGAAATATTACACTTCTATGGAAATAATATGAGAAGGATACTTACTTTAGGATTTTCCAAGACGTTCGAAGGAATAATACAGTCGGCATCAACGTTGAGAGCACTATTACCTCCATTCGGTCCCGATTCTTGAAGGTTCTCTTTTTCACCACCGTTTGAAGACGAATGAACAACTTGTCCATGTTGGATTTCCACAACAATATCTTCTTGGATTCTTCAACAACAATTTTCATTACTTCATTCAAGGAAGCGCCATAGTCACTTACACAAAAGGATACTTATATCAACCTCTCCATCGATGCTGGATTCCTGGATTGTTCGTACGGAGGAAAGATGAAGACCGTCAATAACCGATGGAGCAAAATTCTAAAACAAATTAGCAATATTCTTTTTGGATCCTGATTACATGGACAAGAAAATTGCGAAGATAAAGGAAGTACTAACAACTTACCAAAGAAACGGTTGGGGACTCCACATTGTTCGGTATCATCCTATAAGATGTCTTTCTCCTGCCTTCTCCGCCCTGGGACTTTCTTGAAGGTCTAAGAAATTCACATGAATTCGAGGTCTCACAGCACGGCCATCCTATCACCAAGTCAATAAAATGTTAAGATACGGTTATCATGCTTTCGTCAAAATCATAAGGGAAATACTTACCTGTAAACATTCTGGAGCCGTTTTCCGTTTTTCACCACTGGATAGATATCGCAACCTGGGTCAATCAACAATCATGTCGGGGGAAGGAAACTCTCGAGCCTAGGACTTAACATCCATCGCAAACTTTTACAAACGCTTAAGTTGTTGGCGCCAGAAGTCTATGTAACCCGGAGTTATGAAAGTAGCTCGGTCAGAACATGGAAATAAATAATCATTGCCTTCCACACGTGTGCAATCTAAATGAATCATCATATGCTCAACCGATGGTCTATTCATTCGATGACCTGGAACACACTGGTTGACACCCATTTGCCGAGCTGCTCTATCGATGTTATATTCTTCTACCTGGAATTCTCCATGCATCACTGATACTAAGTAACCAGAAGTGCAACTCAATACAAAAGACCTCTCTCCATCACTCAGACCAGCACCAGTTCTCAACGTGACATTCTCTTCAGCAGTGTTGAAAGTTATCAATTATGAGAAAAGGAGAGGAATTAATACCCAGGGGGGAAGTTGAACTCAAACTCGATGTATAAAATGTCAGTGAGGTGTATCTTATATTGTGGATGTTTTGTAGACCAACGCATAATTCTGGCATTATTCTTATCAAGAAAAGCATGACGAGTATCAACATTGGGTCCTTGCAAGACACTACGAGGAGTTGGAGCATAATTCTCAAGGTGCTCCCACATCAAGGCTTGGAGGAACATAGTGTTAGCATACATCTCAAATTTCATGAAGACGTTGGAAACACTGGAGTCTATGACCAAGGAGTGAATTGGCAAATATTGAACCCAAAAACAGACATCCAATGAGAAGTTTCTCACCTTTGGCCATCTTTATGGCGAAAGGGATCACAAATGGCTTCAACAAATAACCGATATCTTCAAAAATATCTCTGGAGAGCCACAAGCATAAGAAAGCAGCGATGGTCAAGGGACCATCAACAGGTTCTTTCGGAACCTCATCTCTTGGCCACCAGTATTTCAACCACTGAGCATAGAAAGTTTTGTGCGACTTGTTGAATTCATGCATTTTGGTTTCCAGTACATCAAATATAACATTCTCCTCTGTTGAGAGCTTTTCAGGAAAATTACCAGTGATTGGAAGATGCAACAAAGCAAACACATCTCCCAAAGTAATGGTGAATTCTCCCCATCTGCATATGAAAGTATGAGTAGGAATGAACCAGCGAGCAAGCAAATCCACCATACCTGGTATGTCGTGATGGATGACCAAATCTTCAACAGCTTGAATAGCTCGGGTTACCTGCGCACGATCTAACATGGTTCTTACACGTCTATGACCCAACATGTGTCTTGCCCATCCAGAGAAATGTGGCAGAGGTTTCCTAGAAAGTTTCAGTTCCACATGTGAAGCCAAGTAGTGTTTCCCTTGCAAACAGAACCGAAATATTGCTGGAGGAGATACCAACTTGTTCTGAGTGGTTCTTCTGGGATTTATAAGCAGCCGAAACGAGGAACCTAAAGGACGCTTTTCTGGCCTATACAGATACACAAAGAATTTGTCCTCAGCATTTGGGATGTTCTTATTTTTGGGAGTTTCCTCTTTCTATTTAGAAGTCTCAGAATCATCATTTTTGGAGGAATCATCATCTCTGGAAGACGCGTCTGAAACGTCCTCTCCTGAAATTTCTTCTCTGGAAACTTCATCTTCGGGAGCGCTATCATGAGAATCAGTCATCTTTGCAGAGTTGCTATAACATCCATGGATAAATTTCATCAATGCAATGGAATTGAAAGCAAAGAATAATTATGATACTCACATCAGCGTCTACAAAAATGGTAATCCTAAACTCTTACCTATTTACGGTTTCACGAACTTAGTGATAACAACGTAAAACTCCTTCAAACTTGCTCACTCCTTCAAACCTGCGAAGACGAGCAAAATCTATCATTCAAGAGTCAACACTGACTTTTCACGAAACTGTGAACAATTCATATAAACCCTTGGTATGAGCGTTCCATGATTTTATGTCACAAACACATATCATAAAATCATATAACACAATTTTTTATCCTTAACAATTAATCAAAAATTGCCATTTGATTTTATCAAAATATTAAAAAACTCACGCAGGTAAAAAATAAATTATAATAATTAGTTGAGTTTTTGTTAACAAAAAAAAACTATTTTTGCTCAGACGAGCGTCTTTCTACGAAACGAGGGTCTTCTATATTTTTGCAAAAGTCCACATATTATAAATAAAATTTTGAAAGTTCACAAATAAATTTTATCATGAACTACAGGTCTTTTCATAAATTCTTCAAATTCTATAGATTATTACTTAATACTTTTACTACGAACCTACGTTCTTAAAAGTATTTGTGAAAGTTCATGCTTTGAAAATAAATTTTGGTTTTCATGAAAACTCATAAACAAAGATTTTCCCTACGGAAACTAGACCATGTCTATTCAAGAACTTATGTGTCTCTTTCATATTAGGGATTTTTGCTCGTTTCTTAAACTATCGAACGGACGGACATACGTGTTTTCACAAACAACAAATTTCATAAAACCTACGATATGCTCATACCTATGAAATTTGTTTTGAACAACTCATGGAAAACTCATGAACTTACATCAAAAAAAATCGCTTACCTCAAACTCGCCGGAGGTGGCTGGAAGTTCGCCGGATGGCGGCAATGACGGTCGGCTCTGGATGGGGGGAATATTTTTCCTTCTATGGACGTGAAGAGAGCAAGGGGAGATGGTCGGTCACTTAAAAAAATAGGGTTATTTCCCTTTTATATCATTTTATTTCCAAAACCTAATAAAACATGGATTTCCTTTTATGGGCTCGGGCTCACGAATGCTAAATCAACCAAAACTAGGCTTTCGACCGACCAAATCAGCAGTGTTCCATATCCTCATGCTCGCGAGATGAAACTCTATTGTACCATCAGGCTCTTCACCTGAACATTTGCTCATACATGACACCGTTGGAGCAAATCAGGGATTCTGAATATACCTTTGTGTGACTGAGTTCAACCACTGATCTCGTCGACTGAAAATCACCATCTAATGCTTACTGCGGAACATGACTGCCCCTCACTAAGTAGGGGAGTTAATGTTGATGGTGGATTTTCAACAAAGGTCAAAATCGTAAAATCATGATACTGCATTCCCTGACACGGCTTTCAGGAATGTGACGATTCATATTTTACGAGCCATGATGAACATGTTTTTCGAAAGGCCTCCACTAGCTGAGCGTTCGATGCCTCGCATTTCATCATGACCTCTATGTAGAATAACATAATTGGATGGTTCTCCTCGATTGAGAACTTAATGCCTTCAGGACGTCGGTGACACTCACTGTTCCCTGACTACATAGAGAGACCCACCTCTACATAGAAGAACAATTGGGCGGTTCTACTCATATTGAGAGCATTAACGCCTTCAGGACGTCGGTGACACTCACTATTCCCTGACTATGTAGATAGACCGTGTATAGACTCATCGGTCCTCCATACATAATGTTTGAGAGGGAAAAAAACACCTTCAGGACTTGAGAAACACTCGTTGTTTCCCGAATAAGCACCAGAATGGGTATAATGCTTTAACTGGATAATATCCCTTCTGCAATAGATTAATTCTACCGTGACATTCACCACTGAATTCCTAGAAGATAATCTATTTTATCTCATCATTCCAATTTCATGATCGTATCCACGGCTGATCTCATGAAATAGTGATCGATAAATTATTACTCCGATTTCATGATAGAATCCACGACAGATCTCATGAAATGGTAATGGATTACTCCGATTTCATGATCGAATCCACGGCGGATCTCATGAAATGGTAATAAACAACCATTACTCTGATTCTATGGTCGAATCCACCACCCCGTGGAATGGTAATACTCATTTTATTATTCCGAATCCATGGTCGAATCCACCGCTGATTCTATGGATTGATAATAAATAACTACTCATCTTTATTACGCAGTTTCATGAATCATTCTCCACTGAATTTCGTAAATTGGCAATAAATACTCAACAACCGGGTTTCTGGACCATCATTGAGTAAGCCCAAATAAAATGGTGCAAGTGTACTCGATGATGATGCACAACTGAGCACCCGAATGCATGAAAAAGCATTCCAAAATATGGACAAACGAGGAATCCTACACAAAACAGGAGAAATAAAATAATAACAGTGAAATAATCAAGAGGCGCCCATGGGTCGGTCCCACCGACCGGTCGGACATGCCCTAGCCGTGGCCGGTCCCATGCCTCTTCCATTATTTTCTTTATTTTATTATTTTCATGAACTCATGAAAACTCCTTCATTCTAACAACTTTCCTTGTTTGTGTAAAACTCACGGTTTTCCCATATTTTCATGGTATCATGAGAAATAATATTATAAAATAGGGAAAGGTGTCGTGGGATCGGGCAACTTGGCGGGCCGGCGATGCCCTAGCCGTGGCCGGTCTCACACCTTGCAATCCCTATGATTTCATAATTATTATTTCCCTCATCTCATGAAACTCCTCCGTTTCAACAAAACTCATAGTTTCTTCATAGTTTCACGATTTCATGAAAATAATATTATAAAATAGGGAAAGGTGTCGTGGGACCGGTAACTTGGGCGGACGGCCATTCCCTAGACGTGGCCGGTCCCATACCTTGAAATCCATATTCTTTTATAAATATTATTTCCCTCATCTCGTGAAAACTCCTCCGTTTGAGCAAAAATCATGATTTCTTCATATTTTCTCAAATATTGCTCAAACCATGAAAAAGCCAAAAGTCAAACATCATCACACGACCGACTAGGCTACTCACAAAAAATATTAAAATACCATTATTTTAATATTTACGAAATATTGATCAAATGAGCACACATGCTCATTCGAGCAAAAAATCGAGAATTTCAGTCAAGATAAAGCTCTTCTAAAAACCCACAATGTTGCTCAAACGCACATCAGAAAATACCGAAACTCTCAGGACTGAGAAACGGACATCATGGTGACACGGGTATGCCTCCTTGACCGACCAAGGCCGGACCTAGGACTTGCAAAGATACGGTCCCACACGTTTTCACAATTTTGACCTAATTTGCTCAATTGCTCATATTGGGTCCAAACTCTTTTCAATCAACTTGGAGTTTGCTAAAACAACCATCATCTGGTCCCACAACTACCAAGGGACGGTCTCATGCCCTCTTGGTCGATACCTCACTCTTCCATAATTAGGTTTTACCACCTAATGCTCAATCGAGCACTATTTCAATAAATGATGAAACCGGCATTTAATCATCATTCTTTCACCAACTGGCCGACCTGGTGCATGCTCACTCGAGCACTTGGGCGCAATATGGACTCTCTAATTCCATATGGCCGGCCCCTCCCCCTCTCATGACTTACTTTCAAAAATTAGGGTTTCGAACAAACGTTCCACGAAATCATCATTCTGAGCCAGTTCGAGCATTAATAAAATTTATGTTGATCCAGCAATCAACATCTATATTAATTATGTAATATTTGGTAGTCTACCAATATTTTAATTAATATTCTATTGGGTCACGACACCAATAAACAACTCGTCGAATTGAGCAATACTTGCTCAGTTGCTCAAATATTGACCCAATTATCAATATTCAGTAATTCGTCGAGTTGAGCAATACTTGCTCAGTTGCACGAATTTAATAATATATGCTCAGACGAGCAATATCAACATAAGAAGACGTACGTTTGATCCATGAATCACTGAGCATTCGTCACTCATGCTCAATTCAACAAAACTTAGACTCATTGTCTAATCAGTACACTTCTGTCATGCAGACTCCACAATTCATGATACATCAATCACGTCACATGGGGGGATATCACTTAGGGTTTTGGTCTGGCGGCCTACGGCACGTGGATACATCCACGACGAGAAATGTGAGTAAGTCGTGCAAACGGTTGAAGGAGTTAGCAAAGTAGTGGGTGGACAGTTAACCAAGTTTCCGCACGACCTGGAACTAGTTTCACCACGACTTCCCACTTTCCCACTCTTTCACTCAAGAAACCGTCACACTTACTGGGGATCAAGATGTTTGTTATTCTAACAATATAAATAAGTCTGTGAATCCATGATTGAAGAAAACGAACATTGGTCTACACAGAATTTCTTGAGCAATTACTCTCAAGATTTCGTCAGTCTACCAAAACTTATTCGAACTCATCAGTTCATCATTATTGCAGAAACCTTAAACACATCTAAAATCCTTGATCATCATTGATCCCAAACAATTATCAGCTTCCCTCCTACAGATCAACCTATCTCCCTCTTTGCGACCGAATTGACTCTGGAACGGCCATTGACTTGGTTTAGGACGGAGTCCTACAGATTGATCTCTCGAATCTAAGCACTCCCTTTGCAGTGCATCTGTGTGAGGTTGAACAATTTGCTCTGTTGAGGAGTCTCGACAACACGCTCGTCTCTTCACTTCCTAGAAGGCCAGCGAATCGTTTTCCCCCATCTACATATGTGTACTTAGGTACCTGGACTTTCACAAACCAACAGGTACGCATACGGGTATGCATACTATGGTTCCCCGACATGGATTACATATATGCAAGTACGCATACTATGCTTACATTCAATTATTCTAAACTCTATTTCAATCATTGAAACATTCTTAGAGGATGACAATAACTGTTTTCACGAACTTTTAGCATCAAAGCAATTTTCAAGTTATTGAAATAATCATTACGAAACATTCCAAGTCTACACCAAATGATTGTATCACACAAACCATGTAAGATGTTACTCAGAGATTTTCACATGGTCATCTTTTGACTTTCATTCAAGAATATAATATGAAATTGGTTGAAGCGAAAGCTTACCAACACATATTTCGAGAAATATTTAAGCGAGTTAAACTCAGCTTGAAATCTCAAATGTGAATAATCAAATACTATATTGTAATACAACTTTTGTCTTAATATATGAGATAGAGTATAAATAGACTTTCCAAGTGATATATGAGTTTCAGTCTCCACATACCTTTTGTTGATGAAGTTCCACAAGCTCTCCTTAGTAGTTCTTCGTCTTTCATTAATGAACGTCGTGAAATATAATGCTCAACTACACAATATATCCTAGTCCGAGATATTACTATAAGTAGACTAGAAATCAAGACTTATAATTTTTATCACTAACATTGACAAACAATCTTGAGATAACAACGCTTGTGAGTTCGACCGAGCAGTGCTCTAACAACTTGCTTGATTTAATATATCATTATGATCTAAAGTAATATTTAGATCTCCAATAACTACCCAAGGAACACTGACATTAAATCTAAGATCATGGATATATATTCCCATAAATTGAGGTTATTCTCGTCCGTAGGGAGTACCTTAACTAACAAGAAACAAATAATTCTCCTTTACCGGGATCATTTTTATCCAGTGCATGTATCTTTTTTCCATAAGTATGCACATTTCAAGTGACACCCTTCTCTCCACAATAAAATAAGACCACCAGCTAAGCCTATCGAGGGAACATAAATAAAATTTATGGAAATTTGAGGAATATATTGTGTCTAAGAATCCTATCATCATTAATATTTGTTTAAAATGATATCAGATTTATGTAAATTTCTAAGGTTTCCGAAAGGGTCTCTAGTGACTCGATAGCAAAATCCTTGACTATTCTATGAAAGAATATTCATACCGATGAAGGTGCAAAGATTCAAGAGACAAAATAGAACAAAAACAAAACAATAAACAAGAGGACTATAGTAGAAAACGCTGAGAAAACAAATGCAGTTGAAATGGAAATGCAATCTAAAATAATTAAGTTAGACTTTTATAGTGAAAGCGTTCACTGAAAAAATTAAAAGAGAGACTTATTAATGTACTTGCAACATCAACTTACTTTAACAATGTCGGTTCGTTTCCATTAATTACTATGTCACCAAAACCATTCAATTTTTCTCCTTCCATGATTTCCAACAAATTTTCTGCACCAGAGTTAGTATTATTATAAGAATTTTTATCTTGGAAAGAAGGGTTACTATGGGCAATGAAATGGTATTTGAAATCAACTAAGGAGAATCGGGGATATTGTCGAAATTTTCCTCCATAATGAGTTTCTAATCTCCGTCACTCTTATTCTTGAATCGTGATTTAGGGGGGAAGGAATTACGTTGGAGGGGAATTTTGGTGACTCAGCATGGTTATAAGAAAAAAAAATGAAGTTATCCCTTATAAATTGAAAGGTTGAATACCAAAATTGGCCCCGGCTAACTTATTTCCTTCCTAGAGAAATATCAAGCACTTTAAAGCGGCGACTAAAAAAACCCTAGGACAGTTTCATGAAAACAAAAGAGAAGAAGATCATTACCTACATGCAGATGATATACCATAAAATCTAGGCCACTAAAATGAAAAAAAAGGGACTTACAGCTTCAATCACATCTTGTAATCAGCAATCCTTTCTAATCCATCAAAGCTATTACAGTGAGTAATTTTAAGATGTTGGGCAAGAACTATGTAAACACAATAGTGATTTTGTGTTATGGGATCAGCTGTGTAAGGTATATTATTTAAGTTCTGCCCCCATTGATTTATAATTTTAAGCATTTCCTAAATCAAATGAATGCGAACATTGTTTTGATTCCGCAAGTGAGACATTATGAAAAAGCGAGGGTACAACAACCACACCCAATTTTCGGTTAGCAATCTGTATGGACTAACTCCAATATACTTTCAAGAGAATCAACTAGACTCAATCTTAATAAAGTATATCTAAGAGTCATATCTCTCTTTCTCGATTCAATTCTTACTCAAGTAAATAGAAATCTGCGAGTCTAATTGAATACAAGAGAAATCACTTGAACGGTACCAAAGATAAATGTTCAAGTATCAATCAATGTAAATCAACAACCAAAGGTTGGATATTATAATTGATTGATTCAAACACACAACCTGTGATATTTCAAATATATAACAAAATATAATGCGGAAAAGAAATAACACAGACACCAGAAGTTTTGTTAACGAGGAAACCACAAATGCAGAAAACCTCCGGGACCTAGTCCAGATTGAACACACAATGTATTAAGCCGCTACAGACACTAGCCTACTACAAGCTAACTTCGGTCTGGACTGTAGTTGAACCCCAATCAATCTCACACTAATCCAAGGTACAGTTATGCTCCTACGTCTCTGATCCCAGCACGATACTACGTACTTGATTCCTTTAGCTGATCACACGCACAACTAAGAGTTGCTACGACCCAAAGTCGAAGACTTTAATAAACAAATCTGTATCACACAGAAAAGTTTACGATAATAGATAAATCTGTCTCCCACAGAAAAACCTACGAGTTTTGTTCTGTATTTTGATAAATCAAGGTGAACAGGAACCAATTGATAAACCAAACTTATATTCCCGAAGAACAACTCAGTATTATCAATCGCCTCAAAGTAATCTTAATCGACACAGCGAAAGAAGATATTGTGGAATCACAAACGATGAGACGAAAATGTTTATGATTACTTTCATATCTTGCCTATCGGAGATATCAATCTCAATCCAATCTTTGCGATTGTACTCGTACGATAGAATAGCAAGATCATATCACACAACTACAAGAAAGTAGTATCGGTCTGGCTTCACAATACCAATGAAGTCTTTAAGTCGTTAACCTAGTTTTCAAGAAGAAACCTAAGGTTAAAGGAGAATCAACTCTAGCTAATACAACTAGTATCACACAAGAGGTGTGGGGATTAGGTTTCCCTGTTGCTAGAGTTCTGCCTTATATAGTCTTTCAAATCAGGGTTTGCAATCAATGTTAGCTTAGTAACAAAGCATTCAATATTCACAGTTAGATGAAAACCTGATTAGATTCAAGCTAACATCTTTCAACCGTCGGATCGAAAACTTAGCTTGTTACACACAAATGAAATGCACGATTCTAGGTTTGTGTGACCGTACCCAAACATGTACATTTGTTGGTTCAAGAATAGTTAACCAAATGGTTAGCCATATGAGCACTTTCATATCAACCATATTCTTCTTCATCATAACTAGTTCAAATGACTCAAATGAACTATTTAGAGAGTTGTTCAATTGCTTAGATCTTATAGAAGTATACAAGACACAATCGAAGCAAAAACTATTTGATTTACTCGAATCGATTCATGAACTTTATAGACACGGTTTGCAAACTTGCATTCCTTAGTTTATATAAATATAAGTTCACAAATAATCGTTTTTAGAAATAACCAACTCAAGTACGCGGACTAAGTTCGCGGACTTAAGTTCCCGGAAGGAGTTCACAAACTCCAGCAGATTTTCTCGGAATGAGAACCTCCGCCAGTTCGCGGACTAAGTTCACAGCTCTTGTTCCAGTTTTCCTGATCAACAAAGTACGCATACTTTGGTTTAAGGAATAAGGACTTATACATATATGTGTTACCACACAATGCTTATATCCAACATTGGTTATATATTCTAAACTCTCATTTCAGTCATTGAAACATTCTTAGAGGACGTTATATAGTTGTTATTCACAAACCGTTTTTCGTCAAAGACATTTTCAAAGTGATTGAAGCATAACATGAATTTCGTCACTAGGTAAAGATGAACTTGGCCAAAGAGAAATCTTACCAACACATATTTCGAGCAATAGATAAGCGAGATAAACTCGACTCGAAATAGTAAATGTGTATAATCAAAGTCTATATAGCAAAACGACTTTTGTCTCAAGATAGGAGATGGAGTAGATAGACTTTTGAGTGATATATAAGTTCAAGTCTCCACATACCTTTTAGTCGATGAAGTTCCACCAGTTCCTTGAGTAGTTATTCGTCTTGTATGGTGATCGTCATGGAGTTCTTGAGCTCAACTACACTTTTTATCCTAGTCCGAGGCTTAGCTGTAGTAGACTAGAAACCAAGACTTATAGTTTTGATCACTAACATTGACAAACATGCTTGAGATTGCAACGCATGCGAGTTCGACCGAGCAGTGCTCTAACACATTACAAAAAGCATTAGGTGTCCAAATCCTAAATAGGGAATCTGATGGTATGACAAATGTATTGTAAGGTACTCATTTCATCCAATTTTGCAAGATAAACCTGTTTGTTATATCGTAAATGAAACTACCGTTACCAGTACTAATCAAGATGAGTTTAGTAAGGCCTTGCTAGGATGGTAGGAAAACTAACCAGAGAAAGTACAGTTGCTAAAAACAAATTTGTTATTGGAGAAACAAATTTTGTAATATCTAGTAAGCAAATTTTGCAGTACCTCCCGTTACCAGTACTAATCAAGATGATATGATAAGAAATTTTCCAGATATCTCATCACTTGATTGCACGAAGGTCCTATGGTCATCCTCTATCGAAGTGCTACGGTTGCGCTTAAATTATTCCCACCCAATGTAATTCCTTCCCCCCCTAAATCACGATTCTTACTCTTCCTTGTATCAAATTCATTTGGTATAATACAACTGACATATGCTTCAATAAAAAATTTGTTAATTTCATCTGTAATGAGTTTTCCATATCTACGTCTCTTACTCTCCCTTGTATCAGATTCATCTGGTAAATGGAATTGCTATAGAATGAAAATTCCATCATCTGATTCGAAGGTGTATGAGTTAGGTAAAACTTTTCAACGTGACTCATACAACACACACACATGATCATATCACAAAATATTTTATAACCGTATTATTTAGTAATTATTGAGTCAGATATAATATATTGGATTCACATAGAATAAGAAACTTAAGGGAGATTTTGTGTTTCCCCCTTAAAATAAATACCTATTTTGCATTACCCCTTTTATAAATATCTAATTGGTAAGACCCCCTTTCTGTTATCTTGACCGTTACTCGGTTAGTTATCGCGTGCCAGGAGAGCGTGTTAGTTATTTATACATCTTCTCTCTAAAACGATGGATTATAATAGGAACCACTAGATTCATAAAACACAGCTCTTTCACAATCCAATTTAGTCTGACATATGTTAACCTAAAACCCACAAATAAAGTAAGAAAATGGGTCTCTTTGGACGTTGAATATCATTTTTGATTGACCAATGTTCACCATGTTCGACCATCGTCGCCGCCATTAACAACACCACCGTGCTGCCATGAATTAGCCAAAGAATAAACATTTCTATAGTTCACCAATATCGGAGATATAATTCCTATCGATGCTCTTAGTCACAATTTTTCAAAATAGAAATCAATTGAAAGATCTTTTGGAACTTCGATTAAGGTATAACTGTGAGAGTACTAGAAGTTAGGGTTTCATCTCTTAAGGCTATAATTTCGTTCTCCATGATCTCACTGGATTTACCGTAGTCGCAATCATGGTCGCCATGAATTCAATTTCGATTCTTTACCCATTTTTCTGATTTTTCTTCTTATTTCAAATCCTCAATCTAAACCAACAAATTACTAAAACCCATGAATTCAATTTCGAAGATCTGCGAAAAATTTCAAATCAAGGTTGAAATTATGGTTAGTGCAATGAAATTTAGGGTTTTTTTATAGATGGTGAATGACTGATGTGTGTGACAGATGTTTGGATGATTTGGATTACGGTGAATGTTAACCGAAGGAGTATATTGTGGGAGGTGATGACGGTGTCTGTGTTGGGGAAAAAGAGAAGAATAGATAGAGAAAAAGTCTAGAAGATGACGAAGAACGAGTTGCACATGCACAGCTAAATGGATTTTAATGGCAGTTATAACAGAAAGGGGTTTTTGCCAATTAGCTATTTATAAAGGGGATACTGCAAAATAGGTATTTATTTTGAAGGGGAAACACAAAATCCCCCGAAACTTAATATAGGTACATCACATTCCAATAGAGGGGCTTCACATGGGTTCATGTAATAGCAAATGTCTTTTAGGTAAGCAAAAAATACCTCAATTTTAAATAAAAACCTAAAAAACAAAATCAAAACCTAAGTCTAATTCAAAAATCATCTCACCTTCTTCTTATAAACTTCCCCTCCTTCATCAACCGAAAATCCTTCTCTCTTTTTTTTTCCAGTTGAAATCATTTCATCGTCTTCGATCAATCAGCGATTCGAAAAGCTTAAAATCATCGACTGATCTTTATTAAAGACGCGGAAGAAAAAATTGATAATAATCAACAAATAAATTACATTTGAAATGGTTATATTGATTGAAATCAGTAAAAAAAAAGGTTTCAAAACTATTTACGGTTGATTTTTCCCAATATATCCCAACGGTAACTGATTTACAATTGGGTTTTACCCAGTTAAAGTTGGGTTCGATCAAGACCATACCTAACTGTAAAACCAAGAAACCCACCGTAACTGGTTCACAATTGGGATTCCCCAATTTTACCCAATTACAATTAGAATTTCATCATCACCTAACTGTAAATTTATCTTACAGTTGGCTACGATGGAAAAACTCAATCGTAAACTGCTCTGAAAAGATAAAAAATTCAAGCTTTTATTTATGTAGTTTCACCGATTTTGAGAAATTAAAAGGACATTGATTGGGCGGTTCGAAATTTATGCTTTTAGTTGGGAAAACATATCCAAAGATTTCTCATTTTTTTTTCTAATTTTCTCCCCACCAAAATTTGATAAACCGGTCTTATATTCCAGAAGAAAAACCTAGTATTATCAATCACCTCACAATAATATTAATCGACTAGCGAAACAAGATATTGTGGAATCACAAATGATGAGACGAAGATGTTTGTGACTACTTTTTATCTTGCCTATCATAGATATAAAATCTCAAAATAATTTTACAATTGTACTCGTACGATAGAAACAACAAGCTTAGATCACACAATTACAAGAGAAGTAGTTTCCGTCTGGCTTCACAATCCCAATGAAGTCTTTAAGTCGTTAACCTACAGGTCCTCGAGAAGAAACTTAAGGTTAAAGGAGAACCAACTCTAGCAATACAACTAGTATCACACAGGAGGTGTGGGGATTAGGTTTACAGTTGTTAGAGTTCTCCTTTATATAGTTTTCAAATTAGGGTTTGCAATCTAAGTTACCTTGGTAAAAAAGTATTCAATATTCACCGTTAGATGAAAAACCTGATCCAACCAAGGTAATATATTTCAACCGTTAGATCGAATTTATCTTGTTACACACAAACGAAATGTACCCTCATTTAGGTTTATGTAACCGTACCTAAACGTGTACACCGTGTTGGTTCACAAATAGCTAACCGAGGTTAGCCATATGTTTACTCTCATATTAACCTTATTCATCTTCACCATAACTAGTTCAAATGACTTCAAATAAAACTAGTTAATGAGTTGTTCAATTGCATACAAGACACAATCGAAACAAAATCGGTTTGATTCACTTGAATCAATTATGAACATTATAGCACGGTTTGCAAAGATTGTATTCCTTATGATTTAAAATGTTTAAGTTCATGAACATACCGATTTGATAAAATAACCAGCTTAAGTATGCGTACAGGTACGCGTACTTAAGCAACCGGATTTTGAATTTGTTAAGTTTCCAAACTCAGCAGAAATTTTCGGTTTGAAAACTTCCGCCAGTATGCGCATACTTAAGGTGACTAGTTTAGGAGTTTGTAATTCCCAAACCCAGCACATATTTTCGGTTCGAAAACCTCCTCCAGTATGCGTACGGGTACGCATACTTAAGGTGACTAGTTTAGGAGTTTGTAATTCCCAAACCCAGAAGATATTTTCGGTTCGAAAACTTCTACCAGTATGCGCACGGGTATGCATATTTATCTTGTCTCCTTCACCAATTTGGTATACATACATATGCATACATTTGGCTCCCGGTTTATGGATTTATACACTAATGTGCGGACACACTATATATGCATATATCCAAAGATGGTTACATTATCAACTCTATATTCCAATCATTGAAACATTCTTAGAGGATGACAATAGCCGTTTTCACACACTATTAGCATCAAAGAAATTTTCAAGTTATTGAAATGTCAACGTGACTTTCGTCACGAGTAAAGATGAATATGGCTAAAGCGAAAGCTTGCAAACACATATTTCGAGAAATATGTAAGCGAGATATACTCAGCTCGAAATCTCAAATGTGTGTAGTTGAAAACTATATCGTAAATACGAATTATGTCTCAATATAGGAGATAGAGTAGAAATAGACTTTCCTAGTGATATATGAGTTTAAGTCTCCACATACCTTTTTGTCGATGAAGTTCCACAAGATCTCCTTAGTAGTTCTCCGTCTTCAAATGATGAACGCCGAGAAATCTAAGATCAACTACACTATCTATGTCCTAGTCCGAGACATCTATAAATAGGCTAGAAATCAAGACTTATAGTTTTTATCACTAAAATTGACAAACATGCTTGAGATAGCAACCATACGAGTTCGACCGAGCAATGCTCTAACCGTAACCAGCTTAAGTATGCATACGGGTATGCGTACTTAAGCAACCGGATTTGAGTTGGTTTGGTTTCCAAACTCAGTAGAAATTATCGGGTGGAAAACTTCCGCCAGTATGCGTACGGGTACGCATACTTAATGTGACTGGTTAAGAGTTTTTCAATTCCCAAACTCAACAAATATTCACGGACGTGAACTTTTGCCAGTATGCGTACGTGTACGCATACTTAACCTGTCTCCTTCACCAATTTTGTACACACGCATATGCATACACTTGGTTCCCGGTTTATGGATTTATATACTAATGTGTGAACACACTATATATTCTTTTCCAAAGATGGTTACATAATCTCAATTCTCATTATAATCATTTTAACATTCTTATAGGATGTTATATAGTTGTTGTTCACAAACTATTTTCATCCAAGCGATTTTCAAGATATTGAAATGTTAACATGACTTTCGTCACGAGTAAAGATGAACCTGGATAAAGAGAAAGCTTACCAACACATATTTCGAGAAATAGATAGGCGAGTTAAACTCGGCTCGAAATAGCAAATGTGTATAATTGAAATCTATATACTTATACGACTTTTGTCTCAAAATAGGAGATAGAGTAGATAGACTTTTGAGTGATAGATAAGTTCAAGTCTCCACATACCTTTTAGTCGATGAAGTTCTACTGGTTCCTTGAGTAGTTCTTCGTCTTCATATGATGATCGCGGTGGAGTCTGGATCTCAACTACACTTAACTATCATAGTCCGAGACTTAGTTATAGTAGACTAGAAATCAAGACATATAGTTTTGACAACTAAATTTGACAAACAAGCTTGAGATAGCGGCTCTTGCGATTTCGACCGAGCAATGCTCTAACACCTTGGACATTGGTCTTTGGTATCGTCCAAGAACTATCTTTGTAGTTAGGTTCACAGATTCAATTCTATAAACGTTCTAAGAATAAAAGAGAGAGAGAGAGGGAGATAACTCTAGGAACTTTCCTTGATTGAGTTTATACTCTCGGAGTTGTGTTGAGTTTTTTCATACAGATTGTCTAAGAAAAATTTGGTGGTGTATTTTGATACCCCCGGCGTTTTCAGTTGGTATCAGAGCAGACAAACACATTAAGACCTAATAAGTCTATGTTTGCAGAAGTCTGAGGATATGGACATAGACGAAATCTCTAGTAAACGCTGCACCAGTTTAAAAGAATATGTTTCTATGGATCCTGTAAAAGAGTCTGATTTGTCAAACTCTTCTAAAGACGAAATATGTGATTTTATAAAACAGTTGGATTTGATAAGTGTGTTCCCACTGTTATACAAATGAGTCTGACACATAAGTAGAACGGGAAGCAGCGAAGGAAAAGTCAGAGATTTTCAAGCGTATATAATTTAAAAAAACTGAGATACTTCGGTTGTGACACAAAGTCAATAGTCTCATTGGTATTATTTTTAAATGTGATTCTAAGACAAGGTTTTCTCGTGAAGATAATGCCTTGAATGTCTCTCAACTAACGAGTAAGATGTCTGTTACAAGTTGCGATAATGAATCCAAAAAAACTATTGTGATGACAGCTTCTGTATAAGGCGATGAACTAGAAAAAGTAAGAACATATTATGTTCATGATATTCTAGCAAAATCACATTCAATAACTAATGATCAAAGCACTACTTTGGTAGCAGATGATCAGTTGAATTTATCTGACCAAGATAAAATTGTGTCTCCAAGAAGGAAAATTTCTTTACGAAACAAAATTGTCAAGACTTCCCATTCTGATTTCATTGAAACTCAGAAAGTGTGCTTCTATTGCAACACTAAAGGACATGTTCAAAGAAAGTGTAAACTGAGGTTGAAAAGCTTTCAGTTTGACCATATTCAAAACACCTTGGACTTAATTCTGAAAGGTGTTACTGATATTTGGATGTATAAACCTCTTGAGGTAAGACCACATGCAAGCAATTCTGGCCCCATAAAAGTCAGCACTTTATGGTCCACGAATATTCGAACAAACCAAAAGGTTAGTGTGCAAAATCTGTTCAAAAATAATCTTGTGAAACCTTCTCAGATATGGGTTCGAAAGAATACCTATATACCTCCAAAAAGGGTGGAAACTTTTGAAATAGCACAACAAGCTAACCTAATTTGATCAGATATCTTATTGACAAAATATCCGTTTCACGACAAGGAATTTCAGGTAAGAGTTCTAATCATGTTTCTTATTTTGATGACAGTAGTTTCTATGATCATTTTTCACGTTTCAAAAGAAAAAGCTAAAGGAAACAACAAAAGTTTTCCAATGGTGAGTATACAACTCACCCTTGTGCAAACTGGGAAAATCCTTGCTGGATATGGATCTATGTGTAACAGTTATACTATTTGCCTCAAGTAGTATTTTTGATAAGAAACAATCCTTTTATATTGCAACGTCTTATAAGTTCAATCATATTTGAACTTTAGAATTCTTAAGGTGACATTCTCTGATTAAAATCTTCTCATGATAATTGTTTTCTTGTGCTCTAAACTTATGTTTGTTGATCTAAGAATACATTCATACTCAAGGAAGTATATTGTCATCCCATAGAAGTTTGGTTGCAGTTTTGATAAATTGTTGTGTGCTCTTTGAAAAATAAACATAAAAAATTATTTTCTACCTTCATTTTTTTTCCCCAAAACCACTTGGTTCGATCCCGCACCTTCAAAACGTACATGTATCTTTCCATTGACAATATGAAACCCTAATACCAAAAAAGGTCACGAAGTCGTTCATCCCAGGGAATATCCATTTATTTATATACCATTACCTTTATTGAGAAACTTTCATCCAAGTTTATGAAACCAAGCATGTCTCACATGTCTCGAATTCTTGAAATCATGGAGAAAGCTCTTAATCGTGATGGTGTTGAAACAAAAGGAAAGAAGAGAACACTGGTTGATGACAAAGTTTTCGACTCATCTGAGATTCCGTCTGATGTGAACCGCTACTTTGCTTATGATCATCAAGATGTTGAACGAGAAGAGATGATTTCTGCTGATGTTGTTTATGATTTCCTTAAACAATTTGAAGAAGCTAAACTGGAACTTGTTGAAATGCTAAAGAGTTTGTACATGGTAAAAACTGAGTTGAAAAAGGTTTCATCTGAACTTGTTCTCATGAAATCTCATGTTCTTGAACTACTCAATGAGGATATTTTCTCTGTAGAACTTGTGGATACAGTTGATGAATAATTCAAGGGTCTCAAAACCGATGAAGAGTCTGGAAACATCTAGTTTGTTTAGTTTCTTTCTTAATATCTAGGAAACTTCTTTTGAGAATTTTATTCTTGAGAAGGATAACTATGGTTTGGTATAGCAAAGATTGTGATTACACATAGCTATTTCTAATGTTTTTCATCTTGCATGTTTTTAGATTTATTTATTTAAATTCTAGAGTTGTTGGAAGATGAACCTGCATTATTGGTTTAATTATTGCAAAAATATTATGAAATATTTGTGCCTTTACGTTCTCGTGAATCGATCTAATATTTCATATATGCTCAGAAGTTAAATCTATTATGTTTTCATAAACGAAAAATAGAACAAACTCTTTGAGATTTTCCAAGCAGTATTGATCTTTTTGTGATCACACTTTTTTGTTTTGCTTCTTGACACACTCTATAAGATTCTCTTATGTTGAGTAAAATCGGGTAAAATTTTCCCATTGTTCGTAACTTGCATTGAGATCAGTTTATGTTAATGTCCAAAATCCTTGTTTTTCATGAAACTAAGGTCACTCATGTTGTTATCTCGGGAATGACATTTTATGAGGGAGAGTTCTTAAATGAACTTGTGCTTAATTATTATAACTTTATGGGGAGTGTGGTTGTGGAATTATAAAGGAGATGCTTGTACCTTTTTAATCTCTTAGGATGAGCGCTAAGTATTTTTTATTATATGTGGTATCATCTAAACAAGTTGATATAAGGAGTTGCTTTTTTAACTGTGTTATTATGTAGTATATCCATTTTTCTTAAATCTTGAGATATCTCTTGATTGTATTCATTACGATCCCGTGATTTTCGTACCTACGTGCATGTCCCACACGTTTCTGGTTTGGACGCACTGATGACTCGGATTCGACGCGTGTTTTTTCTTCATTTTCGTTTAAACTTCTTACTTTATTTTTATTATTAATAATTAAATGAAGAAAGACAAACATTTAGATAAATCATTAAACCAATTCATCTGATAAGAATATATAATACTAAGCTTAGAAAAAATTATTTAATGGAAATGTATACACAAATATAATATAATGTAGCACCATTTATCAAATTTCATGATCGAAACACTTGACCTTGTTGTATAAGTACATGATTATATATATAAATAATATATAAATAAAATATGTATATACGTGTCCGCGTCTTACTTTTGTGAGAATTTTGTCGTCTCCACATATACGTGTCTGCCTCTGTGCAACCCAGACTGGAGCACTTGATGGACTATTTGGTTTTGGACAAGCAAATACGTCCATGATTTCGCAGCTAGCTTCAGCTGGAAAAGTGAAGAAGATGTTAACTCACTGCTGGGATGGTTTTAAAGGAGGTGGAATCTTTTCCCATTGGAGAGGTGGTGCATACAAAAGTGAAAACAACTTCATCGGTACCTAATCAGTACATTAATTACTTATTTTTGTTTTTTTACACATTTCTAGGTTTTCCAAAATTTCTTGACCCGAATAAACTCTATATTTGAATAAGTCATAATTTTTTTTGGTCACATCTTAAGGAACTTACCTCCGTATGTAAGAATAATTGAAATTGTAATATAAATAATATAAATCTTATCATACATCAAATTTTAAGTCGAGGAGATTTTTATAATCGTTTCCAGGATCATTTTTCTTCGAAATGGAATTTTTTTTTTAAACAACCTAACACAAATATATTTTAATCATGTGATTTCATTTGTCAATTTTCGGTGTCATAGTTGAGTTTTATGCGAATTTTGTTATGACAAATTTTATATATCGATGCATGTAAAATAAATTCATATTTAAATAATATTTATATTTACCTAGGTATATTTTTGTGATGTTTGTGATTTTTCTGATTCCTATACATATATTTTCCCTAAGTATACAAAAAAGAAAAAAAAACTTTTGATAATGTCCATTTAATGCGATCACAAGTTCACAAAATTTGAAAAAGCGGGGGTCTAGCAACCACACCCAATATTTCGTTTAGCAATATGTATGACAAACTCCAATACACTTTCAAGAAAATCAACTAGACAATTAGACTCAGTCTTAAGAAAAGTGTATCAAAGAGTTTATATCTCGATTTATCAATCCAATATGCAATCAAACAAATAGGAACTTGTGAGCCCTATTGAACAAGAGAAATAACTTGGACGGTATCACAAACCAATGTCCAAGTGTCAATCATTTCGATCAACAACCCAAAGGACGGATTCAAGAACTGATTGATGTTAACGCACAACCTGTGATATTTCTATTTCATAACAAAACATAATGCTGAAAACAAATAACACAGACACCATCAATTTTTTTAACGAGAAAACCGCAAATGCTGAAAAACCCCGGGACCTAGTCCTGTTTTGAACACCACACTGAATTAAGCCGCTACAGACACTAGCCTACTACAAGTTAACTTCGAACTGGAATGTAGTTGAACCCTAATCAATCTCACACTGATTCAAGGTACAGTCATGCTCCTTACTCCTCTGATCCCAGCAGGATACTGCACACTTGATTCCCTTAGCTGATCTCACCCACAACAAAAAGTTGCTACGACCCAACGTTGAAGACTTGATAAACCAATCTGTCTCATATAGAAAAGTCTATAGAATAACTCTGTCTCCCACAGAAATACCCAAGAGTTTTTGTTCCGTCTTTTGATAAGTCAAGGTGAACAAGAACCAATTGATATACCACACTTATATTCCCGAAGAACAGCCTAGAAATATCAATCACCTCCCAATAATCTTAATCGTATCGTAGCGAAACAAGATATTGTGGAATCACAAACGATGAGACGAATATGTTTGTGACTACATTTTATCTTGCCTATCGGAGATTAAATCTCGAGTAAATCTTAGAGAAGATAGTACTCAATACAATAGAAAACAGCAAGATCAGAACATGCAACTACAGAGAAAATAGTTGGGCCTGGATTCACAATCCAAATGAAGTCTTCAAGTCGTTAACCTACAAGGTTTCGTGAAAAACCTAAGGTTAAAGGAGACTCTAGTCGCAACTAGTATCACACAAAAGTTGTGGGGATTAGGTTTCCCAGTTGCTAGAGTTCTCCTTTATATAGTTTTCAAATCAGGGTTTGCAATCTAAGTTACCTTGGTAACAAAGCATTCAATATACACCGTCAGATTATAATCTGATTAAATTCAAGCTAATATCTTTCAACCGCTAGATCGAACTTAGCTTGTTATACATAAATTAAATGAGCTTTCATTTAGATAAGGGTCGTACCTAAACCTGTGCACACGGTTGGTTCAAAAGTAGTTAACCGAAGTGAGCCATATGAGAACTTTCATATTAACCGTATTCATCTTGATCACAACTAGTTCAAATGACTCAGATAAAACTAGTTGTAGAGTTGTTCAATTGTTTATATCTTATAGAATTATAGAAGACACAATTGAAGCAAAATCGATTTTGATTCACATGAATCAAGTCATGAACATTATAGCCACGGTTTGCAAAAGATTGCATTCCTTATTATATAAATGTATTAGTTCATGAACAAACCGATTTTAGAACATTATCCACTTAGGTATGCAAACGGGTACGCATACCTTAGTGGCTGGACTGACTTTGGGAGCGCCAGTATGCGAAAGGGTATGCATACATTAACACTTCCAAACTCCAGCAGAAATTCACGGACCTAAACCTCACGCAAGTACGCGTACCGGTATGTGTACTAGGTACTCGGAATTTCTCAAACCATCAGGTACGCATACGGGTATATATACTATGGTTCCCGGACATGGATTACATATATGAAAGTACACATACTATGTTCTAAACTCTATTTCAATCATTGAAACTTTCTTAGAGGATGAAAATAGTTGTTTTCACGAACTATTAGCATCAAAGCGATTTTCAAGTTATTGAAATAATCAATACGAAACATTCCCGGTTCACATCAAATGATTGTATCACACAAATCATGTAATATGTTACTAGGCAATTTTCACATCATCATCTTTTGGATTGTGTCAAGAATAAGATGAACTTGGTTAAAGCGAAAGATTACCAACACACATTTCGAGAAATATATATGGGAGTTAAACTCGACTCGAAATATCAAATGTGTATAATCGAATACTATATAGTAAAACGACTTTTGTCTCAATATAGGAGATAGAGTAGAAATAGACTTTCTGAGTGATATATGAGTTTCAGTCCCCACATACCTTTTGTTGATGAAGTTCCACAAGCTCTCCTTAGTAGTTCTTCATCTTCAATCGATGGACACCGTGAAGTCTAAAGCTCAACTACACAATCTATCCTAATCTGAGACATTACTATAAGTAGACTAGAAATCAAGACTTATAGTTTTGATCACCAATATTGACAAACAATCTTGAGATAGCAGCGCTTGCGAGTTCGACCGAGCAGTGCTCTAACAATCTCCCCCTTTGTCAATTTTAGTGATAAAACTATCAACACATATGGATTACAAAATAGATAAAACTTTGTAGATTCTCATCCAAATGCTTTGATCTCCTTGGTTCTTCAACATTACTCGAAATCTTTGTCATGTCCAAGTACGCCATGATTCTAATGGTGTTCAATTCAGCATCACAGTTGTTGAAGATCCGTATCCATAACAACATATCAAAACAAGATGTTTCCGCGTTGTTATACATTGTCATAGTATTATTACACAACATCAAAGTTCAATTGTACCACAACTTTTACAACAATACTATGGTGATATGTATCACTCCCCCTTAGTCGATACTTCATCTCACATGAAAACCACTCCCCCTTACATAATGATCCGTAAACCATATGTATTTGTAGTGTGAACTACACATTAATTCTCCCTCTTTTGTCAATATAAATTGGCAAAGGTACGGAAACTAGTGGGATCCTCATGAAATTTTCATAGAGATACTTCATGACCAAAAGAAAGAAACATATCAACTTTGTTTAGATGCAATCATATAGTCGAAATTAAATGCATTCATCAAGGAGTTTATAAAGATACAAGAAAACTCCTATAATATTCCACAGCTGCACTCCCCACAAAAATTTGGCAATTAAGCACAACTTCAAAAAGAACTCTCCCCCATAAAATATCATTCCCGAAAGAACTACAAGAGCGACCTTACTTTTCCATGAAAATAAGGATTTGTTTGGACATTAACAATTCACATGAAACATGAATTTGTATCCAAAATACTCAATTAAATTAACCACAAGAGAACCCATGATTAATTTAATCGGAAATGCTCAACTTAAGAGACCTTATGGAGCCACACAGTATATTCATAAGAAATGGATCAGGGAAGGATCAACACTGCGGAATATTCAAAGATTCATTCTATTTTTCATCAGTATTTGTATAGAGACTTGTAATAGAGTTAATCTTTGCAGACAACATCTTCCATCACATTTTGCATAACGACACAATAAGCTTAAATTTTGTTGTCAAAATTCATTCTATCTTTCATCAATATTCGCATAATGACATATAATAGAAAACAAAAAATGTGACAGTCAAGGTTCACGGACGTAAACAACATATCCCATAACAAGTTGCAATATATAAAAACCATAAATATTAATACTGCAACCATCATCTTCCAAATAAACTTTAGAATTAAATAAATAAATCTAAAAACATTGCAAGATGAAAATCATTGGCAATAGCTATGTGTACTCACAATAATGGCTATTCCAAACCCTAGTTCTCCTTCTTAAAACACAAGAACAAAATTCTCATAACAAGTCTCTTAGACAAAAAAAAAAAAAACTCTCAAAAATACCAAAAAGACTCCTTGACTAACAAACCCGGTCATGAGCTGGAATCAAAGATCGCATCTGGTTCCCTACCGAGTCTTGAGTCCTTTAAGTTTGTGATTGGCATCACCTACTGTTTCTTCAGAGAAGATATCCTCATTGAGAAGATCTTTAACATGTGTCTTCATGATAACAAGGTCTAAATTAACCTTTCCTAACTAAGTTTTTAACACATCAAGATCCTTCATGGTATCAACGGGTTGCAGTTTTGCTACCTCAAAGTATTTAAGAAAGTCATGAACCACTTCAACGGAAACCATATCCTCATTCTCAATATCCTGATGAGTATAGGCATAGAAGCATGAGGCATTAGGATTTTGATCACCATCTTCTACTAGGGTTATTTTCTTCCTTCCTTTATACTCGAAACCAATACCTTTATCAAGAAAACCTCTTGCAAAACCAGCAGTGCTAGAAGGTGAAGACATCCTTGACAAAAAAAAAACCTAGAGTATGCGAATGTAACTCGATAGGTATGGTATTTAAATGGTTTCTTAGGGAAGGTAACTTTTAGGGTTTCTAAAGGAAGTTCGTGACAAGTAAAGGGTACTCGTACGAACAACAAACCGAACCCAGCCGGAAACGTACCTTTTTGTAAGGTAAGGCAATGAATTAATTTTGCTACGATCAAAATTTATACTCTAAAAAATGTTATATCTCCTCAGAGAAACAATTTAGAGAATAAAAGTAGCAGGCAACATAGTTGCAAAAACTTTTATTGGATACAAGTAAAAGGAACACCGAAAAAACTTGAGACTCAACCAATACTTAGGCATTGCTGTCTGTTGACATGGTTTAGCTACGAACAATAAGAAGATAGCTCAACTATACAGAAAACAACTTGCCAGAAGTATACCTGATTATTAGCCATCCTTACTCAACATGATTTTTATGAGTAAGTATTTAAACCTTGTGATTAATTAACACAAGTATGAGCCATAATCTCATCGAATGAACGATGCTTACGATTGTGTATTTTCTTTCTCCCAATTCTATAAGAAAATCCTTTTTGATGTGAAAAATCATCATTAAACTTGTTGTTATCAAATATGAGACAAAGTTAGAATCCTTACTTGAACGGGTTTGTGTGGACGATTTCGACAACCTATTGATAAGATCCTTGTATCCTTCAATTATCAGATTAAGGTTGTCATTCATTTCTCCACTGTTGTTTTCATCTACAGAACCTTTTTTCACATCTTGTACATCATTCTTCGCATTAAGTTGAGTATGACCTTTCTGAAATCTCCTTAACCAAATTGTATTGGAGTTACCATTTGTCCGAACATTTGATGAGCAAATAGAACTGACTTTCCTGGATGAATTCACAGGGCGAGTAGTAAAACTAATAGGTTTAGACATTCGAATGTCAGTTACACCTTTGAGAATTAGATCTAATGTGTGTTGAAGATGAACAATGGACTTGTCATTCAACCTGGATTTGCCTTTCTGTTCAACACGTCCTTTTGAATCACAAAAATACATATTTTCTTATTAGAGCGGACATACTTAACAATGTTATTAGGAGATTTCTTTCTTCCGAGAGATGTGAAGTTTCCTTGATTAGAGGAAGTTATAAACACATCTTTTTCAATCGGAAGAGATTGCAATTTAGCTTCTGAGACTGAATTTTCAGTTGAGACAGAAGCAATTGGTATAGTGGACTCTTTAGAACATCCTCGAATAGAGGGTTTACTCAAAAGATATTCAATTTCTAAGGCATCCTTTATTATAATAAAATGTTAATGATCATTGGATCACCTAATGGTACCCCTGCTATCTTTGGTATTATATCGTATAAATCATGATTTTTTAACGTTAACATAAAATTGATTGCAATACAAAAAAGAATAATAAACGGAAAATAAAAACATAATGAAACAAATAAATTAAAGACCTTTTGTTTAATTTAAACCTTATATATGGCGCTTGTGATTTGAAAAGACGAGGGTACCCAAATATATCTCAATCCAAAACTTTTCCACCTATAAGTCCTTTCTACGAAAGTGATTGTCTATGGACCGAGTCGAGACAATACAACATATCGGTTCACACTTCGTGTGATTGTCTATGGATACGAGATCGATACAATACAACAACGAAGTATGTTTACTTGATAAAAGGTTCGGACTTAACCAAACACAATAGGATTTCTTATCAAGTAAATAGGAATTAACGTTTGTGTTATTTACTTTAAATTATAATAACAACAATTATAATTGTGGAAAATAAATGTAAATGACACATCAAGATTTTGTTAACGAGGAAACCGCAAATGTAGAAAAACCCCGGGACCTTGTCCTAATTGAATACTCTCAGGATTAAGCCACTATATAAAATCAAACCAACTTCGTATAGTTGAGACCAAGCAACTAAACCTATAGTTCAAGAATAAGATGAACCACACCAAATTATGCGTATATGGGATTGTATTATGCGATCAGTTATTGTTCAGTCGTTTGTATTGGAACTGTCTAAGGGATTAGCTTGGATGGTTGTTTCCAGAAACCTATATATAGGAAGGGTTCCTCTCTAAAATGAACAACCACCAAATAAAATGTTAATTAATGGCAGTTTAGTTTTTAGGGTTATTTTTTATTTCACATGTGTAAAATATTTTGCTTATGGGAGATTTATTGTGTTTCTTTTTAACATGTTATTTCTTCAATTTGTAGGCTTACCAACAAGTTTGAACACCCCTCTTGGTATTAAATCGGAACAAAGAAATAGAAAGGCTATGATTAAAACTGTTGGAGGTTGGTATACAATTCTTGAACTATTGGAGTGTATTTTGTTGTTACAATTACTAGATACTATTTTAATGTTCTATCGGTAAGGAACTTGCACGATATCTTTCGGGATTGCTCATGATGTTGGTTAGAGTGAGCTTGAGTCCTGGCTCAAATTCTCTATATTACGTTGTAGCCTCTTCCTTATCTTTTACGAGATTTTTGCTTTTGGAAAGCATTTGAATTTTGTATATGTGAACCATTCTTGCTTAACATTTTATTATAGGTGTTAGGACCAATCACTTTTCCTCATTTTTCTTTCACAAAAGTGGTCAATTAACCTAATAATGACAATTTCTGGATGAAAAAGACATGTAAAATTTAATCCTGTTTAAATGGACGAGAATGTAAGAAAGTCAGGATGTAAACAATTTCATCTTACCCATTTTCAAATACTTTTTCTTATTTTTAATTTACATCATGATGCATCCAGTTTCATCCCTGTATTTTTAAATTTAAGCCAGGATGAATCCAGATCTATTCTTGCTATTTTTTTGGTGTCCATTTCATTCATACTAACACTCGTCCATTAGAGCCATGTTTTAAAAATATTTGGACAATTAACCCAATTTCTCTTTTCCTTTTGGGTTTTTGTTTTGAAGAGGCACTACAAGAAAAATGGTCTTGAGCGACCAGGTAGTTTAAGTTGCAGAAGCCCATATTAAGTCGCTCTAACTCTTATAGCGATAAAAAGTGGCACTTGCTCTGTGGTTGCAAAAGGTGGGATTTGTAAAGGTCTAAAGCAGCTAGGAAATCGCTTTAGTCATCAACCGACCATCTTAGAGCAAGTAAAAAATGCATCGCTTTAAAGCTAGACCAACCATCTTAGAGCAAGTAAAATATGCATCTCTTTAAAGCTAGACCAACCATCTTAAAGAAAGTAAAAAATGCATCGTTTTAAAGCTATACCAACCATATTAGAGCAAGTAAAAAATGCATCGTTTTAAAGCTAGACCAATCATCTTAGAGCAAATGAAATATGCATCACTTCAAGGCTAGACCAACCATCCTAGGAGCAATTAGAAAGCTATGGAACAACCGTCATGAAGTTGGTTGCTTCGGTTTTTAAGGTGCCAAATTTAAGCTGGTTGCTTCAGTGTTTAAGGTGCCAAATTAATGGAAATAATTACTAATAAGATTCTATAATTATCCAGTTTTAATTGAGATTAAAAGTAACTAAAACATCTTATATATCATTAATTAACCGTTGCTTTATTACAAGTGATATATACTTCAGTTTCCCCACCAAGTAAAAGACGTTAACTTGTTAACAAAAAAAAAAGAAACATAACTGGTTTACAACCCATCCCCGAAAAGAACAAAAGGTCTGAACAAAGGGAAAAAAAGGGTCCAGTGAACGGCATGAGACCTGTATATTCATCAAAACGCAACTGCACACACATCATTCATTAATTTCCTCACCATCTTCCTCTCCAGATAGTTCATTCTCCTGATTAACATCAGCACATCCATCATCCTGCAAATCATCTTCGCGCAAGTCATCCCAAGTAAATCCATCTTCAACTTCATTCTCCTGTTGACGTTCATCTTCAGACTCATCTTCTAGATCATCTGGCACGGGTTCACAACCAAGCATCTTCAAAGCCTCATTCAAATACTCTCTGAGATTACGCTCCCCCCGTTGAAGCTTTGAGATATCTTTGTCTTTCTTTGCAACTTTCTTCTTTTCAGAGTCCAGCTGTTCTTGGAGAGCAGACATGTGTGCTTCATTTTTCTCATATAGACTGAAGCGAGTAGCAACTTTTGACTTACGAGCACGCTTAACACCAGTACGGCGAGGATCAACAACCATTGCATATATTTCCTCAGGCGTGTAGCTGACTTCCCTAGATGAACCTTCTCACTAATCCGTTTCATCTCTGCTTGCATACACACATAGTAGAAACATGCAACTAATTTAGAGTTCAAACACATGCAGCTATCATGAAATAAGACAAAACAACACAACAGTTACAAAAATATCCTTGTCTTATAAGCAGAATTTTCATTCAAAGTGTAGTATTAAGTCAAACGAATTTCACCCGTTATTAATCAATTTTATTCAATAGTTACTCGATTTTTCTTGGATTCCATGCGTTTATATGGTTGACTATTAAGTCAACTCAGATATCCATTTAGTTCACTTAATTTATCCGAGACCAAAAATTTCACCTTGGCCAAGCTGATTTCTATTTTTCACCGAGATGAGAACTGATGCGTTAATCGGCATAATTGACCAAGTTCCACAGATTTTTTGACCGGAGGAATTATCGATATAGTTTTAAATTTTCAAGGTTTCAGTAAAGCTCCGAGATCTATTTCATGTTGTAGGATAGTTTTTTGGTTTCTTTTGTTTGTTTTTTTTTTCTCATTTGGAACCAGTTAAAACAGTAGTAGCCAGAAAAATGACCGAGCGGACTGGGATCGGTTTCAAACGCAACCGATCCATCAACAGTTCAGTGGCAGTTTTTAAATCGAAAACCGAGATGTATACGGTTTGATCAATGGTTTTGCCTAAAAACCGGACCGACAGGCCATTGTGCACCCCTAATAGTAAACTAAGATAACAACCATGATCCGTAGGACACTAATCTAACCAATAAGAAACTAAAATGAGATCATTATCGGTTTCAAACGCCTTAAACTTGGTTGCTCGGAGAGGTTGTACCAACCGATTCATTTTTTAGTTGCTAGGAGTCGGTGCCTCAAAGTGAATAGCTACCTGAGCACTTTTCAAGCTGCTATAGATGACTTGAAAGAGTGATGTAGCGAGCAAACACATTCGGTCGTGGCTAGATATTAGATGACACAGGTTTGTAGCCGCCAAACTTTACGGCAGTTGCAACTTTGGATGCTTAAACCCTTAAAGTGACTAAAATTATGGGCTCTCGCTGGGATTTTGGTCGCTTAAGCCAGGTTTTCTTGTAGTGAGGAGGTCTGGAAGCTATTATCTAAACCCGGAAGAAATGAAAATCTCTCTGACAGAAGGAGTTAATGTCTACCAAAATTGAAAAACCATCCTCTGGCCAACATTTCCATGATACTCATTCATAGCTCCACGTATATGTTCACCACAGTGACTGTAAGTTTCGTTGCTCACTATCAACTCTTCGTTACGGTAATGATTGTTGCAGCGCTCTCAAACTAAAGGAGGTAGAAATCAAATAAAATTACGTGGTATTAAATACACTATATCATCCTCATTGGGTCCTTTTTGTTTGAATCCCATGTAGCTACTCATGGCATCATTACCAGATTGGGCTTCTGTTTTAATTCGTCTGCATAAGGTAAAAAAGCTTTTCATGGTACCGTTATGAATAATTTGGCAAGTATCTGGAAAGGTAGACTACTGTTTCAAAATTTGACTTTGGATTATGTTGTTGAGGTAGTGTGTGCAGCAAGAGAGGAACAAGCTATCCTCTTCTTGCTATATATCCCTTTAGCTTACGAATCATTTGTATTAAGAAACTGTTCTTGCTGTCTTAGCTTAAATGGAAGAGCGCATGGTTCTCAACCATGTAGTTGTGGGTTCGACTCCCTCAAACACTGTTACCAACTTTTGTAGGCGAACACGTATTTCAGGCATGTTGTTTTGCAATGAAAGAGGGATGATATAGCACTATGAACTGTAACCAGCTCATGGGAAGTACTCCTGGAATGTATATCCGTCTATAGAGTCTAATTTATTGTGCAATTGCATCACTTTGGAATCAGAAGTACCCTGCGGCGAACTTGGTGGGAGAGATGATGCCCAGTTGAATATATATTGGAGGGCAGAGAAATATCCTTCGGACTGGGTAGGCAAAATGGATATATATATTGAAAGGTAGAGAAATATCCTGATCCAGTCTCTGGACCGAGTAAGTAAAAATCTGGAGGTGAGAATTGTAGTTGCTTAATCACTTTGCACTTCTGATCCTGTATAGCACGGTGGCACCATCGATCATTAAGGTTCCTAGTCACTCAGTTAATTATGAAGATTTTAATAATTCTCTGCATATAGGATATTCATAGTTTTCTATACATACTAGATCATCGTATCATACTAAATCCAACAAAAATAACAAAAAAAAATGTACTATCCAACAACAATAACAAAAAAAATATGAATTAATAGATCTATTCAGAACAACTAATCTGAGCCCGTGCAGAGCACCTAATTTCTCCCTGCACTTAACAAAACAATTTGATTGATTCTTCGAAGTAAACGGTTTCCTCATATTATTAAATTACTCCCTCTGTTTCTGAAAGACCATCCTCTATTCCATTTGGGTCTGTATCAAAAATGTGTCCAGCTTTTGTTTATAGTCATATTTTTTTAATGAAATCTCTAACGTACCTTTTAATTTTTTATATTCATAAATGCTTTTTTGATGGCACCCAATCTAAAATATTAATGAAATCTATATAATTAAGGAAATAATATATATGGTTCCAAATTAAATTTCTTATAAATGTTATACTCCATAAGTATATAATCTTTTATCTCTATAATCTTTTCATCTCTTTTTTTCCAAACACCATTTTTGGTAGTTTTTATTACTAATATATTTATTGAAATAAATTAAGTAAATAATTAAGGGTAGGAAAGTAAACTACTATGATCTTCTTAATATCTTGACATACTACTACATTAATTGAATAGGTTGTTGTGCTAGCCTACCAACGAGCCTCATGGGTAACCTAGCCAAAGCAGCCGAAGCGGATGGGGGCTGAGATTGTGTCATGATGGGGGCAAACTAACTCTACCTTCCATGTTAATTTCTACAATATTACGCCATTGGGGGCTCGAACCTGGGACCTCCTGGATCGCATGAAACTTTGAGGAACGAGGATGACCTGCTGAGCTAAATACCCGTTCTTAACCTAATATATTTAATTAAATTCGAAACTAAAAAAGACAACAATATCTAATCTAACTTAATATATGACGTTTTAAATTTGGGAAGGGAGTGTAAAAGTGGAAGAATAACCTATATGTATGATTCCTTTTTTAGATTTAAATTAAATTAAAAATAAAATAAAAACTTTTTTAATAATATGAAATAACGGTGTATTTTGAAGAACCAATCAGATTAATTTGATAGGTGCGTGTGCACAAAATTGGACTCATAATTTTGGTAGACTTTCAAAATATATTCTCGGTAGGCTTTATCATATATTTGGCAATGTTCTTATTTGTACAGAAATATTTGTCATCATGTGAGATTAGTGACCTAAATTAATCTCAATTATTTTGTCAATTAATTTAAATTGTCTATTGATTTATTATTTTGTCATCATGTGAGATTAGTGACCTAAATTAATGGTAACTGGTAAGATTTATTAATTAATGAGGAAATCAAAATTTCCAATAAGTCAGTGTTTACGTACATAAAAATCATAAATCTTGTACTTGCTTGTGTGTGGGTTTTAAATGTGTGAAATTCAAAATCTTTCCGCGTGGTACATATTTAATAAAAGATGTAATAGTATATACAACAACGGCAATGCTATTCAACGAACTTTGATGCTACCCACTTTCCTCCCTGACGTGCTATCCGACGTGTCACTAAAATTCCCAAAAACTTTAAAACACTTGGGACACATAACTTTGACCGAAATTAAAGACGCCAAAAACTATTTTCCAATTTTGATTTCCAAATTTTGAAAACCGGTATTTTAATTTATAGCTTTTTTATTCAATCTCCCAAAAGGAAACAATCAAACTGTATTATTTCTGCCCCCTTGTGAAGAGAAGAAACTTCAAACTTGGTCTGAGAAAATGCAAGTTTTTACTGTAATTTAAAAAGTGGAGATAAAGGTACTGGTCTGTGTTGCGGTGGGTTTCTTATTAAGAATTGTTTCTGCCTAAAATGACTTAAATTTGGGCATGATTATCGAATTCGGGCAATGAAATTACTGAAATTCAGTTATTAAGCTTTGTTCTACCGTCTAAGCTTAATTCATTTATACAATAGTAATTGAGAATCAGAAATTCTCAAGGTTAATAACCTGAGTTTAATTGGGACAGTATTTTGAGCATAATTCATAGTGCAAAACTTTGCTTAAATGATGTAATATCAAGCTGGCAGGATAACCTGAAGTTGAGCATGCTTGGTTGGTGACAAATGAATTTACCAAGACACGGACAAAGTTAGAATTTCAACTTTCACTTCTGTTTATAATGCTATGAGCTAGTCTTCCCACTTGTTTTTGCTAACTCATGATGATTCACTTACAGGATCTCAAGTTTCCCTTGTTCGAGAGCTATCATTTGTAGATTAAACATAACAAATGTAAGCACAAACAACATTGCCGAGAAACTGAAAAGCTTTCAACTGTATTGTATGTACACACACATACATATATACCAAAATGTTAAGTGACTCGCAGTAAGAGCTTATAAAACAAGTTGCATAACTACGTAATTACCAAAATATTAAACAACGCATGCAGCAACGCAATTTTTATAATTACAAAACAATCTCCAGCTGCATGATTACCAAAATATACGTTACTTTGTGATTTTCGGATGATTTTTTTTTCTGCTTACACTCCAAACATCTGCATATTAAGCCTATGCGGCAAAGTTGGTGCCGACCCTTGCACGTGAAAATAACTCATAGCACTTGGCAGTCCTCCATAATGAGGGTGTGGATGCAGATGCGGATGCGGATAGAATTCCGAAGGATGATACATATGCACTTGTTGTGCTAGTCCATTTGGTGGATAAATATGACCCATGTCATATTCTCATGCCCACCAAATCCATTTACACATACACCATAACTTTTGTACAACCTCACACCTGATCGATCAAGGAGATCAATTTGATTCTTTACCCAAGGATTAACATATCGATTACAACGAAAATATCTTGCATTTTCTGGATTTTGTTCATGATTATGCTCCAAAACTAGCTTGCTAATTACATAACCAATTAGATAATCTAATCGTAATACTAGCTTAGCTAAGCAACCACATTTAATTGTGGCTTGAGGATGTAATTTTTTTTCACAAACAGAATCACGCTTACCTGCTCGAGCACAAGTAAATGTGTAACTTCTTATCTCCCCTGCGACATTCTTCTTAAATGTGCTTTTCATTACCGGGAACCCAGCTTGTTTTCCAAATGCTTTATAAAACTCCCATGCATCATTTATGCTCTTAAATTCCATACCCACAACTGGCTTTATATTGGGTTTAACACCATCATCGTCAATGCAGTCTGAGTTTGTAGGGATTCCCTCCTACATCAACAAAAAGAGTTTAGGAAACAAAATCCAGTAGTGAGAATTTTCACAAACAAGTCATAGGCATGACTGTTTTCCATAAAATGTCTTTATACCAATAGAAAGCATCGGTTTTTCAATAAAACCCAACATATTTCATTAACATCAAATCCCAAAATCCCCAAGAACAAATCTGATTCATATCATTTTTAAAAAAAAAGTTTATATATATATATGAACCACTAACCTTATTTTTGACATTTGAATTTTCTTCTTCTATTTCAACCATACGCATCTTGTTTCTTCTTTCGCTAATTTCTTCTTTCTTCAAGAGAAAGAACAACAATACAGAAGGGAGAGAGAAACAATAATACAGAAAAGAGAGCACAAGTAATACAGAGCACATTTAGGCGGAGAAATCCTACAGAATTAAATTTAAAAATTTAAAACCCAAAACTCACTTTAACGCGCCTTAAATTTCCGTCAAAGTTATGTGTCCCACGTTTTAAAGTTTTGGGAATTTTAGTGACACATCGGATAGCACGTCAGCAGGGAGGAGAGTGGGGAGCATTAAAGCTCGTTGAATAGCATTGCCGATATAACAATTATTATACTGGATATTTTGAGTGAGAATATGTTTTCGTACGTGTATAGGTATTGGGTAAACAATTAATTTCGCATATTGTGTGTGATCCCATATAAATCAATCTCTCCATCTTCCATTTGAATAGTACATAGTACTGTTAGTTTCCAAAAAGAATCACAATCTTTTGGTTTTTATATATGATCAAAGAATAATGTTGAAATTCACCTACTCAGCTCTACTAATTCTAGGGATACTCATTTTTGTAATTTCAATTCCAGAAAAATTAGTTGATAGAAGATCGAATTCGAGTGTCACGAAAAAAGCAATAATCAAAACCATTATGGTAAAACATAGTTTATATTTGTTAATACCATAGGTCCATAATCTCATGCTTCTCAGTGTATTTATATGTTCGTTGATTTTGATGATGTAGGTTGATAAAGATGAGATCATCAATTATTATGATATCTACAAACAATCTTCTCTTAATCATCCTTCGCTTCATAATCACACAATACAGGTTAAATACATGATTTTCCTCATAATATATATATACAGTTGTATGTTTTTTATTTCAAACTCTAAAGAGAATTGCTTTGTTTGTATTTTTATACATGAAATAGATGAGACCAAATATGTACTCGAAGAATTTAAAATTAAATAATCTTGAGCCGCTTCAACTCACACAAACTTGGCACAAGTATGGATCATGTCCACAAGGAACAATTCCTATAAATAGGAATCGAAAAGATTATCGTTCAACACTTTTGCGTGAACACCATCGTCTAAGATTTTCTCATTACAAAACGCCTAATACATCACAACCAAATGACATCAGGGACGGCCATGAGGTATATTTACAAGTCATTTTTTTGTTATAACTTTTTTTATTAATTTGTTTCATTTGTGTATAATGGTTGTAAATAATTTTGGAAAACATACTTTTGTATGTGCTTAAATACTCATGTAGCACGCGGTAATTAAGGTGGATGGAAATTTCCTAGGATCACAAATAAAAATAAATCTTTGGAATCCGGTTGTGGAAGTACCGGTTGAAATAAGTGTATCCCAAATTTGGATTGGAACTTCTGACGGTGATGATGCCAATATTATTGAAGCTGGATGGCTAGTAAGTCATCCATCCAAACCGGTTATGTTTCCACAATTCAAACATAAATTTACTATGGTTTTTTAGCACACTATCATATTCTAATTTTTATATTTTATCAGGTTTCCCAACATTTATACGGTGATGACCAGACCAGATTCTTTATATTGTGGACTGTAAATGTTATTAATCGATGATAAATCATTATTACAATTTTATACTTCCTTTGTTAGTAGGAATATTAATTACAGTTATTACCTCTTTCATAGGGAAAAGGATAAGAATGTATTGTATTAGATGACGCTTTTAAAGACATTTATTTTTGTTGAGTATTATTTTTATTTTTTTTGTTAATTAGACTGATAACTGTAAAAGTGGTTGCTTCGTCCTCAGATGTGATGGTTTTGTGCACATATCCTCGGATGTCGCCCTTGGTTGCAATTTCACAGATATGTCCACTTTCAAAGGCGATCAAAAGGATGCCTCCTTCGGTATACACAAGGTAATAAAGTGAAAGTAATCAATGTCTCGCATGCATAGTTTTACCAATCTTGCTTTAAATATGGACATTGAATAATTTTGCAGGACCAAAATAGTGGAAATTGGTGGGTAATTTTACAAGGTATTCCCGTAGGATATTATCCTAATTCTCTATTCACTCAATTATCAAAGAAAGCAACAAGAATAGATTTTGGTGGAGAAATATTTAATACGAGATCGAAAGGACGACATACTATAACTCAAATGGGTAGTGGTCATTTCCCTTCAGAAGGAGGCTTTGAAATATCTAGCTTTTTTAATCATGTTCAAGTAATTGATGAAAATAACGAAACAAAAGACCTCGAAGATGTTAAACTTATCATATCAAATCCAAATTGCTATGATTTGAAGATTGATGACGAACATGCAAATGGTTACAGTTTTTATTATGGAGGTCCTGGTTACACTGATAATTGTGAATAATATAAACATGATGTTACATGATAGTTAGTAGTGATCAATCCTTAATAAATTGTTAAACCTTGTCATGTTATATGTGCTTTATAAGAGTGTTAGTGGAAAATTCTATATTTGGGATTAGTGTAATTACAACTTGTATTTAAGGGTACACAGGAACCGAGCCGGACGGCGGACCGTCCCGGAACCGGTGGAACCGTACCTGATTTTGTACCGAATCGAGGAACGAGGTACAGGTACCGGTCCAAAAAATAGGAACCGGGGCTAGGGAGGTACAGGTACGCGGTCCTGACCTAGTCCCGTGCTGAACCGTACTGTCTGTACCGAGTAGTAGTAGCCGTTAGATTTAGGGGATGATAAATCATTAATAGTCGTTAGATTAAAGCCTGGTATATAAGCGAACATTATAGGGCTAGGGTTTCTCTTCTCATTTTCGTTTTTTTTTCCATCTCCTCTCCTCTGTCTCTGAGAAGGAGAAGAAGTGAAGAACTCCATTACAGGGACGAGACATTTTTCTTCTGAATCTTCTCTTCTCCATTACTTACCACCTCTCGATCCAGAAGAAGAAGGATAAATTGTTAACCAAAGGTAAGTGTTGAATCAGTTGATTCAGTTCTCCTATTTTGATTTTTGGAACCTAGGGTTTTGAAGTAGTGATGATTTGTATTGTTTACCAAATTAATTACTGTTGATACATTGTTTACCAACTGGATTAACTTAATTCAGGATTTCACTTTCACAGGGTAAGACAAAGGGAAAAGATTCAACGAACAATCCAACTCAGAAATTGAAATTATTAACCAAGGGTAAGTTCATCAAAATCTTTGCTTTTAATCCTGTGAAATATTTTTATGGAGTAGAGAAAGAGAAAGAAAAAGGTTAGAGATTTGTTGGATGGTGTTATTGTTTTGAATTATGTTGTTCCCAATTCACCGTCTAGTGCTAATCTTTGAATGATAATGGTGCTTTTTTAGTAATAAAGTTACAGCCTTTGGACTTGCAATGTTGTGGATTGGAACAATTTGAGAAATGGGTTTATTAGAATTATCAATTTGAGTACTTCTTTTTCTTTTTGTTAATGAAATTAGGTGTTAGTAATTGTTAATGAAATTAGGGTGTTAGTAATTGTTGTTTAGTAATTGTTGTTAATCTAGTTGTTTTGATTTCTTTTACAACTTAGATTGATGGGTTAATTGTTGCTTAATTCTTTTCTTGTTGCTTACATGATTGCGAGAAGTAGGTAGATAGTAATTGTTGCTTAATTCTTTTCTTGTTGCTTTTGAACTTTTTACATTTTGATGGACTTGTATGAGTTCTTAAGTTGTAGATAATCTGGATTAGTTGATCAAGTGTATTGTTGTATGATTTCTTAAGTTGTAGATAATCTTGATTTGTTTATCTGACTTGATCAAGTGTATTGTTGCAGGTAATCTTGATTAGTTGCTGAAATCTGTTATTGGACTAGAGACAGGACATGACAGCTAGTTGCTCTTACTGAGGTTAGCATTTTACTTTTTTGTTGTGTTGTGTCATGTCACTCATGTGTGTAGTTTACTAGTTTGGCACTGTGTAGTTTACTGAGGTTATATGGAATTGTTTGTCAGTGATGGATGCATCAATTCTAGCTAGGGGTCAGAACATAATATGGCACTATTTCACTAGAAGAAATGTTGAAGAAGCCACTTGCAATTATTGTGGAAGGACATTTAGGGCTAACATCTCCAAAAATGGAACTGCTGCCTTGTATAAGATACTTGGACATATGGTTAAGGACATACTAGTCATTCATGTGTCTTCTGTTGCCTCTGTATCTGCTTTTAGCATAGGAAAGCGAGTGTTAAGTCCTTGTAGAAGCTCTTTATCTACAAGGACAGTTGAGGCATTGCTTTGCACACAAAACTGGCTAAGGAAGCCAATACAACTTGATCTTTTACGTGACTACATACCAGATGACGATGTCGAAGTTGAAGAAGGTAACATATTCTATTCACAAATTTCTTTTTCCTTGTTACTTTTTTTAGTAATAGTTACTATTACAGAGTTACTGGGTCCTATCAAAAATAATGCCACCACCAGTGCAGCCATGGAATAGATCTCCACAACCACTTCAGCCATGCTACAACTTCAACTAACTTTCTATTAGTTGTTGGTCAGTCATCAGTGTGTGTGTTTGAGCTACTGCTACTTGAGTACTTGTTATTTTGTTAAGACTTCGGTTGTTTGTCAGTTTGTGTGCTACTGCTACTTGTCAAGACTTTGGTTGTTTGGCACTTTGGTTTGCTAGTATAATTATTGCTACTTTTGGGTTGTTACTTTTTTCTTTGATTGAGATATTGCTTAATATATTTAAAAACAGGTAAAACAGGTACATAATTTGTCTGAAAAATTGACAGGGAAATTTGTCTGGAATTCTGACAGAAAAGAACCAATTGGAACCGAAACCGTACCTGGTACCGTAAGTGTACCGAATGGTACCGGAACCGGTCCAAAATTTTGGAACCGAGGTTAGGGAGGTACAAGTACTCGGTCTTGGCAATAATCGAGCCGAACCGTATCATGTGCACCCTTACTTGTATTAGATCAAATGGTGTCTCTTGATGAGTACAACTAAAAAAATGAGGGTTCCACCATGCCACCAACTTTTTCATTTCAGAACCTATAGATTATTTCTTACATGAACCTAAATCAAGGTTAAACGCATGCAAGGAATTTCCTTGGATAATATGAAATTGAGATTCTTAAATCACAAGGATGATTAACTTACAACTTGCTTGTACTTTTAGTAATAAATATGATATCAATGAAATACTGAATAAAAGTAAAACAAGACACCTGAAATTTTGTCAATGAGGAAAATTGCAAAGCAGAAAAACCCCAGGACTTCATCTTGTTTGAACGCACTGCATTAATCCCTTAAAAACACTAGCCTACTATAATAAATTTGTTCTAAAATGTGGTTGAGAAGGAACAAACCATCTAAACTATCTTGATGCATCTTTGCCCTATGTTTCTTGACCGTTAGAGCAATGCTCGGTTGAACCCACCAAGTGTTGTATGTCAAGTTTGGTTCTCAAGTTTAACTCAGTCACTTGAATTGTTTACTAAAGTAAACTTCGTTAGGTTAGACTTAGGACTCTAGATGACGGAATTAAAAAAAAAAAAAAAAAGGTAACAGAGACAAAAATGGATATGCAACAAACGGATTAAAATAGAATGCATGCTTCCATGTGAAACTATATTCCAATTCATGCTGTCAAGAACAACTATTCAGAAATATTTGACATGCTAAACCATTTACGAATAATTAAAGGTAACACATTTAGAGAATATACCTGAACCCAAAGCATACTTACATCATGCCCACTTTCACATGAGAGAGACACGTGAGAGAAGAACGAGAAATGAAATACGCATGCATTAACATGGAGAGGCTGAAGTTGCTTTACTAGAGCTGTATCTTTACCATGATGCACAAGAAGGCATTTGCTTACTTTTCTAGGATGGATTAACTTTAGTATATTTGGATGCGCATCATGTCTTCAATGAAGGCATTTGCATACTTTTCTGCATTGATGTGTATATGACCAATTCTGCAAAACAATTTAAAAACATTCATGTTAAAATGACATAGTGGATATGCAGTAAAGTGAATATAACTTACTAGCAAAAAAACAAATCCAAGATACCATTGCAAGAACACACCTTAGTCCTCTACATATAAATTCAAAAGGAACAGGTGCATTCCATAGGATCCCTACAAAAACAAAAACAAAAACAAGAAAACAAGCATTAAGCACTTTCTCACAGTGGAAAACCTATCTCCCAACAACCTGAGCTAAGCACTCATCACAAACCTTCATTTAGGCTTGTAGAAACAACTAAACGAGGAGCTCAATCGATTGAACAACTACAAAACAAAACAAGAAAAAAAATATTAAAAATCCAACATGCCCAACAACCTTAAAAAACTCCAGATTCCTGCAATATTTTAATAACGAAGCAGAAAATTGAAAACGCATGGGATACCAAATACACCCAACTTTTTTGTTTGGAAACCCGTATAGACAAAACTTAATACAATTGCAAGAAAACCAACTTAATGATCCTTGAAAATATGCATAGAGTAAATATCTCAATCTCTACTCAATTAGTATGTATATGGACACAAGGTCCGTGAACCTAATTTTTAAGCAGAGTACTTGGACAATCTCAAAAACCAATGTACATGTTCAATATAATTGAATCCAAATAATTCAATCGGAATTTTTCCAAGTTGTTAAACTCATTATCTATATTTCAAGATACGAATTCTACGAGAAACTAGTCTCGTAATCGATTATAATTAGAAGGATTTATCTACTTATATTGGATACTTACAAACCTGAGTGAATCCAATTATAAAGATAAACAATATAATGCAGAAAATGAAAAATATAAGACATCGGAAATTTTGTTAATAAGGAAACCGCAATAACAGAAAAACCTCCGTACCTCGTCCAGATTGAACACCATACTGTATTAATCCGCTATAAACACTATCCTACAATCCCTCTTTGGACTGTAATTTAGTTGACACCGAATCCACCTTCCAAGCGATTCAATTACAGTCGCACTCCTTATGTTTATTGAACCTCGCAATGTGCTAAGCACTTGATTCCCTTAGTTGACGTCCTTTACATCCTAAGAGTTGCTTCAGCCAAAATAGAGACTTTTGATACCTATCTTCCTCTAACATATAAGTATATTTGATTTCCGTTTAGATCAAATATCAAGGTGTGGAAGCTATAAAACCTTATAAATCCGGAACTTAGGAATCCCGAAGATAAGCATATATTCTTGACCACCTCTCAAGAACAATCATCGAAAGATCAACTAAGATCAGTGTTTAGATATATATCTCGAGGAATCACAAAGTCGGAGATGAATAAACTTTATGACTACTATCTATCTCTACTGAAAGAGATTACGGAAACCTCGATAAAAGAAAAGCAAGATCGGGATTCATGAACTATCAAGGTAAAGATAGTCGTACCTGCCTTCATGAATCCCCAAGCGAAGTATTTTTAGGCGTAGACCTAAAAGGTAAATATAGGTGACTCTAAAATCAACTAGGACACAAAGTATCAGGGATTGAATTTCCCAGTTGGCAGAGATGCTCTATTTATAGTTTCAAATACCAGGGTTAGATTAGAATTTAATCTAAGATAAATTCAGAATCAAGCAAACAAAATGGTCTTCAGACTATAATAGAAGACTATACACATAGGTTAGGTTAGACCTAGTTCAGTAACCATGTACAATGACTGTTCGGTTTGGCAAGTTGGCCAAAGAACTGAAAGCTACTTGACACCTAAGAAATTAATCATGATTCAAACACCTAAGTGATCAAATAAATCAATGAAGTATTAGAAGTGTTTAAGAGATTTCTAGCAATGCTAAACACATTAAAAATAATAAATCTTTGAGCATCTGCTAAACTTTGTCAAGACAGTTCGTATAACGGTTCGTGAACCGCAAGGCTTGTTCACAATTCAGGGTGCAACGATTCGTGAACCGAGCTCACTAACCCTACTAGACTCTGGAACTCACTTGGTTATAGTTCGTGAACTGGGTTCGCCATATGCTAGAAAATTAGTCCAACCTAAAAATTCAGTTCACCAAGGTCCATGGACTGTTCCAGATTGAACTTAAGGTTTGCAAACTTGTTCGCTAACCTTCATGGGAAATTTTTAATTGATTTACAAATTAATTCATAGAACTAATATTTTTGTTAGAGCACTGCTCGGTCGAACTCGCAAGCATTGTTATCTTAAGCTTGGTTGTCAAGTTTAGTTGATCAAAACTATATACTTGACTTCTAGTCTACTTATAGCTATGTCTCAGATTACGATAGAATGTGTAGTTGAGCTTTAGACTCCATGACGTTCACCGACTGAAGAAGAAGATCTACTAAAGATATTGAAGGAACTTCATAAACAAAAAGTATATGAATACTAAAACTTATCTATCACTTAGAAGTCTATTTTATTCTATCTTCTAATGATATTAAGTCGTATAGCTATATAGACCTTGTGTTATACACAAGTGAATTTCAAGCTGAGTATATTTTGAATATTTATTTCCCGAAATACAAGTTGGAAGCTTTCTAGATTTATCTTAAGTTCATCATCTACTTGAAAACTTTAGTTGGAAACTAAATAATAAGTCAAGATGTTCATGTGAAAATTACCTTGAACATCTTACATGATTTCTGTGAGACTATCATTTGATGTTAACTCGGAAATTTTCATATTGATTATTTAATTACTTGAACCTAATGGTATGTGTAAGATTACCATTGTCGTTTTCTAAGGATGTTTCAATGATTGAAATAATAGTATAAAATGATTACCCATGTCTAGATATAACACATTATGCATACTCAGTATGCGAACTGTATTGTGATGACTCAGGTCTGGAACTCTTGTTTGCATACCTAATATGCGAACGGATTTACCTGAAAAGGTCCGGAACTCTTGTTTGCGTACCTAGTATGCAAAAGGATTTACCTGAGTTGGGTCCGGAACGGTTTTTCGCGAACCGGGTTTGCGAACAACTTGACTAGGCCAAGGTACAGAGCTGCTGTTTGCGTATCCAGTTTGCGAACACAGTGGTTAGGTTCTAAAATCGGTAATGTATGATTATCATACTCATGAATTAAAACATTAATGATATAAGGAATGGGAAACTTTGCAAACCGTGGCTTAATGTTCATGAATTGATACTTGTATAAGTACTTTGTACGAATCAAATCGATCGCGCTTCGATTTTTATTTCTATGAGATATTGAACAATTGAACAACTCTATTGAAGCACAATTATATTCATTTGATTATCTATCATGATTGATTGATCATCATATTTTATCTAGAAGTGTTAGATGAATATGGTTGAACCAAAAGTGTTCATATGGCTAACTTCGGTTAACTGTTATTGAGTCAACTCAATATACACGTTTAGGTACGGTTACCCATATCTAAATATAAGTATATTTCATTTGTGTGTATCAAACTAAGACCATCTAACGATGGAGATTAATTGCTTAATTTATAAGCAGACTTATCTTGAATCTTAAATCAGGAGTTCATCTAACGGTGAATATTAATTGCTTTGTTACTAATCTATCTTAGGTTTGATTGTAAGCAACCCTGATTTGATAGACTATCTAAGGGAGAACTCTAGCATCTGGGAAATCTGATCCCCACACTTTTGTGTGTCCAAGTTGTAAACTAGAGTCGATTCTCCTTTAACTCAGGTTTTCATCTTCCTTGATAAACCATTCTAGGGTTAACGACTTAAAGACTTTATTTGGGATTCATGAAGCCAGATCCAACTATTTTACTATGTAGTTCATATTATGATCTTACACTTTCTATCGTATTGAGTTTAATCATCTCTAAGATTTTTTCAAGATTTATATCTTGTTATAGCATAGCTCGACTGAACCCACCAAACGTTGGTATGTCAAGTTTGGTTGTCATATTTTAATGAATCAAAACTCATGTTAAGAGTCGCTTGATTATGTACTAGAGTCAACTTCGTATATGTTAGCTTGAAAGTATTAGGATATGAGACATTACAAGTATTGCGAAGACTTGAAGAAGTGAATAAGTAAGAAACTACAACGAAAACATCATCCTTACACATGAGGTTAGTGATATTTGACTTGAACTGTTTCATTACCTAACGTATCTTTCAAGTCGTGCATATTGAAAAAATAACTGCGAAGCATATTTGAACTCTAGATAGACATAGTATTAAGGAATACAATATGAGGTTTATTGCTTAACCATTAAACTTTGTAGATAAGACATCGACATAATCGGTTGAATGCTATTGTGATTATGTATGGATATAAGGTGAGGATTTCATCCTAGGAAACAATGTTTTAGATATGTTTTAAGGAAGTAAGTTCATAAACTTGTTTTGTGAATCGAAAAGGAAATCGCCAGGCGTTATTGGTATTGTTATTCATTGCATATCTTGTGAACAACCAATATGTGTGATTTAGTGTAACCGCTCATGACTTGTTTGTGTTCTTGGTAAAACTATTCACAAAGGCCTGACTTATGTATTGGTATGACTTTTATTAGTGAAACCGATCTTAAGTAATCACCTGAGATGGTATGATCGAGTTTGTGATTTTGTGTATGAACGACTCTGGGTAAAATGGAAACGATACTAGTAAGAGGTGCAACACATCACAAAGGGTAATCGATCCTTGTATGAGGTGCAGCAAGTTTGTAGCAGAAAGGGGAACCGATCCTATGAACATGTGCATCACGTTTTTAGGCAAAAGGGAACTGATACTATGGACATGTGCAATACATACAAGTTAGATACCATAAATATGTGGGAACCGATCCTATGGACATGTGCAACAAGGGGGAACCGATCGTTTGAACATGTGCAATCGACCACAAAAAGTCTCAATCAAATCCGAGCACGTTTTTTGTTTTTAACACAAAAGATTATCCAAAAATATATTTTCGAATTTTCTATTATTCTAGAAATATTAGAGATACCGAAAATATATTTGGTTAATGTGGAAAGATGTCGACATACTTTGAACATGTGCAGTAACGCTTATCTTTAATTGTTCAAAGTTATTCCTTAATAGCTAAGGGAAGAGAATCCCAGGATCGAAACATAAATAAGTTAAGAATATTTTAATTAAGGTTATTAATTTCATTTTGGGAAAATAAGAATTAGTAATGTGCATTTACTAATTAGAGATTTTCCAAGAGATTTCGATCATTATTTTTGGACAGAGCATTTCCAGGAATTATGGAAACCGAATTTGTGCCTTAATGAATATCTTGAGAATATTTTCGGCTTTCGAAATTCCTTGATGTCCAAACTTCCTTGTCTATAAATATTGAAGTTTGCATTTGTAGCAAACTAATCCTTCGTAACAGCAAACTACCTCTTGTTGTGCTGCTACTGGTGAAGCCGCCTATTCGGAGAGGAGAGTAACCTAATTAGGCGAAATATCTTACGTCCGCTCGTTTTGAAGTCTTCTTTGGGATTGGGAATCTCTATTAGTACCATTGGTGGGAAACTAGATAACAACGGTTTATCTTTTGTTTTCGATTGATTTGATTGACTAACGGTGGTTGAACTTTGATTGCACCTAGTTTGTTTATGCTTGAGGATCATCTCTTCTGATATAAGATTCACTCAAACTAGTTCAGAGTTTCGACAGGGATCTTTAGACTGTTTGTAGATCTAAAGACGATCTTGTGATAATCCATTGTTAACAGACTTCGTTCTGTGCATGATTGATCACAAGAGATTCAAGTTGTTGTGTGGGGGTATTTATTGGATATCTAAGAAGATTTGAAGACAAAGAAGATATTGAAGATTTCTGATTTGGGGTTCATAATCTTTGGTGTGCACAATACTTGTTTCGGTAAAAAAAGGATCCAACTATAATCGGTTTTATCCTTGTGATAGAATTGGATTGATTAGTTGAGTAGATCGGCATCAATACAAATTCTTTGTATTAAGAGTGTTGATTGCAAAATATTAACGATTACTTTGGTAATTGAACATAAGATATATCTAAGGACCTGACGAAGGAGTTTATGTTAAGATAAATAGAAGAGCCTTTGTCTGAATCATATCACTTGGTTGAAGAGAGTTGATACCAAACAGATTTATTGTTCCTTTACTGTTTGGAATATGAACCAAAGGAATTGTTCCAAGTACGTGACTTATTCATAAGTTGGAGGTGTGGGAATACAGACGGAACTAGGTGAACTATAGGTTTAGTTTCTTGGTCTTAACTATACGAACTTAGGTTTAATTTTGTGTAGAGGCTTAATCCTGAGGGTATTCAGTTCTGGACAAGGTCCCGGGGTTTTTCTGCGTTTTAGGTTTCCTCGTTAAAAAAATATTGTTGTGTCATTTACTTTTATTTTCCGCATTATAATTGTTTTATTATAATTAAATTAAATCACACAAACGTTAATTCATATTTACTTGATAAGCAATCCTATTGTGTTTGGTTAAGTCCGAACCTATTTATCAAGTAAACATAATTCGTTATTGTATTGTCTCGATCTCGTATCCATAGACGATCACACGAAGTGTGAACCGGTTAGTTGTATTGTCTCGACTCAGTCTATAGACAATCACTTTCGGAAAAAGGACTTATAGGTAGGAAAAGTTTTAGATTGAGGTATATTTGGGTACCCTCGTCTTTTCAATTGGTATCAGAGCAGGCAAACACGAAAAAATCTAAAAATTTGTGTTTGATGCGATCCAACCTATAAGATATAAGTCAAAGTAAAGTTAAGCGAGAGCGAAAACTAAAGAAAGACTCAGTTAACGTATCGCATGACGTTGAAAGTTTTGATTTTAAGAAATGTTTAAAAGGGGCTTCATCGTCAAGTTCTACTTGCTCTTTTGAGAATAATTCTGAATGTTCTCATGACGAGATTAAGTTAAGTCATGTATGTATAATCAATGATTCAGACTCTAAAAGAACTATTCTTGATGATGAGACAAGCATTGATTCATCGAATATAAAAACATTTCATCAAAATGAATTAATCGAAAAATTTCTCTCATGTTCAACTGAACTAATTCTTGCATTAGAAAGAGAAAAGAAGCATCTAGACGATATAAATTGTATGCAAGCTATGATTGATCAACTTGTCATTGGTATTGACTCCTCAAAGTATGAATTTGTTTCTCTAAAAATAGAAGCTTCATTAGAGATTCATTCTCTGAAGAAAAAAAGGCTTAACAATTGCCTTGAGGAAGCAAAGAAAACTGATTCTAAATGTATACAGAATCTTGAGGAAAAATCAAGTGTTAGTCTTTCTCGAGCGGAACTTTTAGAGAAAGATTGTGATGCTACTCTCGAAAAAGTACATTTATTGGAAGAGAAACTTGCTGATTATGATGCAAGGATTAACTCTCAACAAAAGAGTTTTGAAGAGAAAGAAGGTGAATATATATCCCGAGAAAAACGCCTTGAGTTTAATCTAGCTAGTGCTCTTGATAACATCAATATGTTAGAAGAAGAAAATTTGGAACTTAAAAAGTTCAATGCTAGCTCAAACAATTTAACCTCAATGTTAGAAGCAAGTAGAAATCATCGTGATACATGAGGGTTGGGCTATAAGGGAATAGATGCTTCAAATATTAGCGAAGAGGTAAAATTTGTTAAATCTAAAAATTCTTCTAAACCAGAGGCTTCCACTGATGCAAAAATTGCTCGTATTTCGTGTGAAGAAGTAAAACTAGTCAAGTCTAAAAATCATGTTCAATCATTCTCTTCAAGTACGACAATCAACGAGAGCACTTCTGCTAATGTCAAGAAAGCAACAAAGCTGAACAAAGATAAGAAGAAAAAGAGGAGGAAGAGAAATCATCGATCTCCAATGCAAAAGGATCCACAAAAAGGTAACATTAAAACTCACACTCCGTATGTTACTAAGCATTGTAGTTATTGTGGTAATAAAGGGCATGTGGAATGGGGATGCAATATTCGTAAGTTAAAAGACACACTTTCTTATGTATCAAACGAATTGGCTAAGATTGCTCCCCAAAGGAACTCAGATCGGTATTGTCCTAAGTATATGAAAAAGAACTATTATAATGATAGTTCAAATTTTGCATATCACTCGACAAGGTCGTTTCATAAAAGACCCAATTATAGAAATGGAAATAAATTTTTAGATGCAAAAACAAGATATGATGTTCCAAATTGGAGAAAAGGTGTTTCGCAGAATATTCAAAAGGACAATGATCCTAATGGTATGAAGGAGAAAGCTGCTCCTGCGAAACCCAACTCTAAATGGGTCCCGAAGTCCTCCATAGCCAAGAAGGGACCAAAATTTAGTCACAAGAATGACTCTCAGCTGCTAATTGTTGATGACAATAATTACAAAAGTTTTCTTGAAAGACTAAAGAGTACCATCATGTCTGAACTCTCTTGTACTAGTGAACGTTGTGATAATGACACTCTTCATCACAAGTCAAAGAAGATAAAAAAGAGATGGAACAAGAGAAAATAAACCAAGAAAGAGGTCAAGAATGATGATCGGTCTTAGTCACTCGTGACGAACAAGACAAGGATCAACTCAACAAAACCTAGTTGTGTTAGAATGTGCATGCTCACCTTAGTGCTCAATCTTTTTAAAGGTGAGCAAGCACATGAAAAACTGAGCACATGATATCTCGATTATTATATGACTAATTAACATCTTTAGGGAGATTTATTTTCTTCTATACTCATACCTTCTCTATCTATTTTTGAGATTTTGATAGAAACGGTAATTTTGAGTTGATGATTTTGATATCAACTGATCGTATATGTGTAGCTCTTGTATTTCTAGCAAACTAATCCTTCGTAACAACAAAGTACCTCTTGTTGTGCTGCTACTGGTGAAGCCGCCTATTCAGAGAGGAGATTAACCTAATTAGGCGAAATCTCTTACGACCGCTCGTTTAAAGTCTTCTTTGGGATTGAGAAGCTCTATAAGTACCGTTGGTGGGAAACTAGATAATTGCGGTTTACCTTTTGTTTTCGATTGATTTGATTGACTAATGGTGGTTGAACTTTGATTGCACCTAGTTTGTTTATGCTTGAAGATCTTCTCTTCTGATATAAGATTCACTCAAACTAGTTCAGAGTTTCGACAGGGATCTTTAGACTGCTTGTAGATCTAAAGACGATCTTGTGATAATCCATTGTTAACAGACTCCGTTCTGTGCATGATTGATTACAAGAAATTCAAGTTGTTGTGTGCAGACATTTATTGAATATCTAAGAAGATTTGAAGACAAAGAAGATATTTAAGATTTTTGATTTGGAGTTCATAATCTTTGATGTGCACAATACTTGTTTCGGTAAAAAGAGGATCCAACTATAATCGGTTTTATCCTTGTGATAGAATTGGATTGATTAGTTGAGTAGATCGGCATCAACACAATTCTTTGGATTAATAGTGTTGATTGCAAAATCTTAACGATTACTTTGGTAATTGAACATAAGATAAATCTAAGGACCTGACGAAGGAGTTTATGTTAAGATAAACAGAAGAGCCTTTGTCCGACTCATATCACTTGGTTGAAGAGAGTTGATACCAAACAGATTTGTTGTTCCTTTACTGTTTGGAATACGCACCAAAGAAATTTTTCCAAGTACGTGACTTATTCATAAGTTGGAGGCGTGGGAATACAGATGGAACTAGGTGAACTATAGGTTTAGTTGCTTGGTCTCAACTTACGAAGTTAGGTTTAATTTTTTGTAGCGGCTTAATCCTGAGATTATTCAATTCTAGACAAGGTCCCGAGGTTTTTATGCATTTGCGGTTTCCTCGTTAACAAAATCTTGCTGTGTCATTTACTTTTATTTTACGCATTATAATTGTTTTATTATAATTAAAGTAAATCACACAAATTTTAATTCCTATTTACTTGATAAGCAATCATATTGTGTTTGGTTGAGTCCGAACCTATTTATCAAGTAAACATACTTCTTTGTTGTATTGTCTCGATCTCGTATCCATAGACGATCACACGAAGTGTGAACCGAGTAGTTGCATTGTCTCGACTCAGTCCATATACAATCAATTTCGGAGAAAGGACTTATAGGTAGGAAAAGTTTTAGATTGAGGTATATTTGGGTACCCTCATGTTTTCATATCTGATAGGTAAGATACAAGAAATCACAAAGTTCTTCGTCTCAGACTTTGTGGTTCCGCAATAAATTCTTATACGATGATATAGATAAGTTATTGTGATGTGACTAATATTTCTAGGATGCTCTTCGGGAGTATAAGACCGGATTTTTAGTTGGTACTATTCACCATGATCTTTGCATTTATTGATAGGGAAAAACGATTTGCTGGTTTTCTAGGAAGCGGAGAGATGACCGAGCGGACGGAAACTCCTCAACCGAACAAATAACCCAACCTCAAACAGATGCACTGCACTGGAGTGCTTTAAGTTCGAGAGATCAATCTGTAGGACTCCGGCCTAAACCAAGACAATGGTCGTTCCAGAGTAATTCAGTCACAAAGAGGGGAGAGGGTTGATCTGTAGGAGGGAAGCTGAGAAGAATGTGAGATCAATGATGATCTGTGAATGTATTGTAGGTTTCTGCAAATGAATTGCTTGGTTCGAATAAGTTCTGAATGATTGATTGAATTATTGAGAGTGATAGCTCGATAGAATTCTTCTATTTTTCTGTCTGTTTATCGTTCTTTGTTCTGTTGTTCAATCATGGATTCAGAGACTTATGTATATCGCGAGAGTGTAAAAACATTGATCTCCAGTAAGTGTGACGGTTGTTCGAGTGTTAGAGTAGGAAAGTGGGAAATCGTGGTTGCACCAGTTCCTCGTACGTGAGAGGGTTGGTTGATTGTCCACCCACTACTTTACTAACTCCCTCAACTACTTGCACGACTTACTCAGATTTCTCACCGTGGATGAACACACACACTGTAGGCCTCCAGACCAAAACCCTAATTAATATCCCCCATGTGACGTGATTGATGTCTCACGAACGTGGAGTCTGCAAGGCAGACGTGTATTTGATTAGTAAGTCATTGACTTGATTAAATGATGGGTCTAAGTTTTATTCAGTGGATCATGATAGTCGAACGCTCTATGATTCATGGATCGAGTGTCTGCTAGGACATAACTCTCGAATGAATGATGTTGATAGTCTGAGAAAATATTGCTCGTGCGATGAATTGTTGAATTTTGATAGTTGGATCAATATTCGATCATCTGAGCAAGTATTTCTCATTTGATAATTACTGAATATTGATAGTTGAATCAATATTCGAGAAGATGAGCAAGTATTACTCATTCGGTAAATTACGGAATATTGATAGTTGGATCAATATTCGAGCAGATGAGCAAGTATTGCTCATTCGGTAAATTACTGAATATTGATAGTTGGATCAATATTCGAGCAGATGATCAAGTATTGCTCATTCGGTAAATTACTGGTAGCGTGACCATATAATATATTAATTAAAATATTGGTAGCTGGACCGAATATTGCATAATTAATATAGATGTTGATTGCTGGATCAATATAAAACTAATAGTGTTTGAACTTGTTCGGAATTATGATTTGTATAGCGTTTATTCGAAACCCTAATTTTTTATCAATTGTTCGTCAATTGATGATTTACTGAAAATAGTTTACTGAGTGAAGGAGGGACGGAGCACGTGGGATAGTGGACGACCGTGTGGATCCCAAGCTCTTGTGTGAGGATGCACCATAGTTCTTTGTTGACCGGTTGGTGAAAGAATGATCAAATGCTGGTGTTGATCATTTATTAGAATAGTGCTCGTGAAAGCGTTAGGTAGAAAAACCTAATTATGGAGAGATGAGGGACCGACCAAGGGGCCCAGAACCGTCCCTTGGTGGTCGTGGGACCAGCTGCCAGTCATTTGAGCGAGTCCCAAGTTGGTTGGAGAGAGTTTGGACCCAATATGAGCGAATGCTAGCAAATTAAGTCAAAATTGTGAAAATGTGTGAGACCGGCTCATTCCAAGCCTTAGGGCCAACCTTGGTCGGTCAAGGCTGCATGTCCGTGTTACTACGGTGTCCGTGTCTCATTCCTGAGAGTTTTGGTATTTTCTGATGAGCGATTGAGCGGTATTTTGAATTTTCAGAAGAGTTTGATCCTGGCTGAAACTCTCAATTTTGCTCGATGATCAAGCAGAACTTTTCTCATGTGACTGATATTTTGAGAATATTAAAATAATAATTTTTAGTTTTTGACGTGAGAAGCCTAGTCGGTCGTGTGACTATTTGACTTTTTGGCTTTTCCATGGTTTGAGCAATATTTGAGAAAATATTGAAAAACTAGGGTTTTCGCTCAAACGATGGAGTTCCATGAGATGATGGAAATAATAATATGAGAAAATAAGGGATTGTGAGGTGTGGGACCGGCCACGGCTAGGGCATGGCAGGCCATCTAGGTTTCCCGGTCTCGTGACACCTTTCCCTATTTTTGTTTGATAAAAGTATAGAAAACTAAGAGTTTCTCTCAAACGAGGGAGTTTTCTCAAATGAGGGAATCTCTATGAGATGAGGGAGAAAAATAAAATAAGACAATGAAGAGGGGGACCGGACACGTAGGCATGGTCGGCCCGGTCCCACGCCTCTTGTTTATTTTGTTTAATATTATTTTTCTCTATAAGTCACTCGTTCGTCCATACTTTGATCGTTTGTTCGTGTGTTTGGGTGCTCGTTTGTGCATTGTTGTCAAGTACACTTGCGCCATTTTCTCGGGACTTAATCGATGATGGTCCAGACCTCCGATTGTTGAATATTTATTACTAATTCATGAAATTCAGCTAGGAATGATTCATGAAACGGAGTAATAAAATGAGTTGAGTATCTATTACTAATCCATGAAATCCAGCCGGGGGATTCAGGGTACAGAGTAATGAGATAAAATGGTTATCTATTACTAATCCATGGAATCAGTCAGGGATCAGCCATGGAACAAAGTACTGAGATAGAATAAGGAATTCAGTTGGTGAATCTCACGCTAGAATTAATCTATTGCAGCATCGAGATATGAGATAATTGAAGCATCATACTCGTTCTGAAGGGCGTATAGTCAGGGAATAGCTGCAGCATGACGTTCTGAAGGTGTTAATCCCTCTAACAAATAATTATATCTAGAGGAATGCCTGATTCTATACATGGTATTTCTACATAGTCAGGGAACAACGAGTAACGTGACGCCCTGAAGACGTTAAGCCCTCTAACAAACAATTATGTCTAGAGAACCTCCCAATCATTATTCTATGTAGAGGTGGGTCTCTCTATGTAGTCAGGGAACAACGAGCAACGTGACGTCCTGAAGGTGTTAAGCTCTCTAACAAACAATTATATCTAGAGACCCGCCCAATCATTTGATTCTACATAGAGGTATGATGAAATGTGTGTAGCATCGAACGCTCAGCTGGGAGGCCTTTCGAGAAACATATTAATCATTGCTCTGAGAGAAACGCTAACTCAGCCAGAGATCGTGAAACGGTTCAAGGATCATAAAATATGAATCGTCACATGTATTCCTGAAGCCGGGTCAGAAACATGCAGTATCATGATTTTACGATTTTATCCCTTGTTGAAAATCCACCATCAACATTAAGTCCCCTACTTAGTGAGGGAAAGTCATGTTCCACAGTAAGCATTAGATGGTCATTTTCCAGTAGACGAGACACGTAGTCAGACTTAGTCGTACAAAGGAATTTTCAGAATCCCTGATTTGCTCCAATGATGTTATGTACGAGAAAATGCTCAGGTAAGGACCCTGAAAGTATGATAGAGTGTCATCCCGTGAGCATTTGGACGATCAGATGTCCAGTTTTGGTCGGTCTAGCATTTGCGGGCCCAGACCCAAAAAGGAAATCCATGTTTTATTAGGTTTTTGGAAATAAAATTGATATAAAAGGGAAGAGACCCTAAATCGACCGACCACCACTTTCCCCTTCACCCCTTAACGTCCTAGCAGAGGAGAGGAGACGAATTTTTTTTGCTGGAAATACTCGTCGCCGGCATTCCCAATCACCGGCCGATTAACTTCCGGCTGACACCGACCAGGTCGTGATTTTTTTTTTTAATTTTCTTTTAATTTTTATTTTTGCTGTTCATTCATGAGGTGTTCAAAACAAAATTCCATGTGTGCATGCATGCGTAGGTTTTATGGAAATTTATTTTAGCAAACAAACGTCCGTCGGTTTAGGAAACGAACAATAATCCCTAATGAGAGAATCTGTTAGAGCATTACTCGGTCGAACTCGCATGCGTTTCTATATCAAGCATGTTTGTCAATGTTAGTGATCAAAACTATAAATCTTGATTTCTAGACTATTTATAGATGTCTCGGACTAGGACATAGATAGTGTAGTTGAGCTTAGATGTCTCGGCGTTCATCATTTGAAGACGAAGAACTACTAAGGGGAGCTTGTGGAACTTCATCAACAAAAGGTATGTGGAGACTTAAACTCATCTATCACTTGGAAAGTCTATTTCTACTCTATCTCCTATATTGAGACATAAGTCGTGTTACGATATAGTTTTCTATCATACACATTTGGAATTTCGAGCTGAGTTTATCTCGCTTATATATTTCTCGAAATATGTGTTGGAAAGATTTCTCTTTAGCCATGTTCATATTATATTCATGACGAAATTCTGAATAAGGAATTTTTTCTTTGCAAACCGTGGCTATAATTTTCATGATTGATTCGAGTGAATCAAACAGATTTGGTTTCAATTGTGTTTTACGATGTAATTGAACAACTCTTTAACTAGTTTCATTTGAGTCATTTGAACTACTTATGGATAAGATGAATAAGGTTAATATGAGAGTAAACATATGGCTAACCTCGGTTAACTATTTGAGCCAACATGAGTATACACGTTTGGGTACGGTTACATAAACCTAAATGAGGGTACATTTCATTTGTGTGTAACAAGCTAAGTTTGATCTAGCGGTTGAAATATATTAGATTGGTTAAATTAGGTTTTTCATCTAACGGTGATTATTGAATGCTTTGTTACCAAGGTAACTTGGATTGCAAACCCTGATTTGAAAACTATATAAAAGAGAACTCTAACAACTGGGAAACCTAATACCCATACCTCCTGTGTGATACTAGTTATATTGCTAGAGTTGATTCTCCTTTAACCTTAGGTTTCTTCTCGAGACCATGTAGGTTAACGACTTGAAGACTCCATTGGGATTATGAAGCCAGACCGATACTACTTCTCTTGTAGTTGTGTGATCTGATCTTGTTGTTTCTATCGTACGAGTACAATTGTAAATTTGGCTCGATATTTATTTCTACGATAGGCAAGATAGACAAGTAATCACAAACATCTTTCGTCTTATAGTTTGTGATTCCACAATATCTAGTCGCCATCATACGATTTAGATTATTGTGAGGTGACTGATAATACTAGGTCGTTCTTCGGGAATATAAGTCTGGTTTATGAATTGGTTCATGTTCACCTTGATTTATCAAAATACGGAAAAAAAACTCTTGGGTATTTCTGTGGGAGACAGATTTATTCAATCCTATAGACTTTTCTGTGTGAGACAGATTTGTTTATCAAGTCTTCGACTTTGGGTCGTAGCAACTCTTGGTTGTGGCTGAGATCAGCTAAAGGAATCAAGTGCATAGTATCCTGCTGGGATCATAGACATAAGGATCCCAATTGTACCTTGAATCAGTGTGAGATTGATTAGGTTTCAACTACAGTCCAGTCCGAAGTTAATTGGTAGTAGGCTAGTGTATGTAGCGGCTTAATACAATGTGGTGTTCAAACTGGACTAGGTCATGGGGTTTTTCCGCATTTGGGGTTTCCTCGTTAACAAAATTCTGGTGTCTGTTTTATTTCTTTTCCGCATTATATTTTGTTATATAATTGAAATATCACAGGTTGTGCGTTGTATCGGTCAATTAGGAAATCCAACCTTTGGTTGTTGATTGAGATTGATTGATCCTTGAACATTGGTCTTTGGTACCGTTTAAGTTTACTCCTCTTATATTCAATCGAGCTCGCAGATTTCTATTTGTTGATTGTGGATGAATTAAGAGTTAAGGATATTAAACTCTTTGATATACTTTATTCTAGATTGAGTCTGACTATCTAGTTGATTCTTTAGAAAGTATATTGGAGTAATTCCTATCAGATTGACAAACGAATTGTTGGGTGTGGTTGTTAGACCCCCGCATTTTCAATTGATATCAGAGAAACCAAACACATTAAAGACCTTACAAGTCTGTGTTTGTAGTGATCTGATATGGACAAAGGTGATATCTCTATAAACGTACCGCCAGTCTTCGATGGATCTAATTACTTATAGTGGAAAATTGTTATGCGAGCTTTTTTTCAATTGCTTGATTTTCAATCATGGGTTTATGTAGTTAATGGCTATGATGCTCCCGTTGTGGAAATTGGTAATACAACCGTTCCAAAGAATATTGGTGCGTATGATGCTGCCGAGATACTTGCTTCAAAGCAAAACTCCGACGAGTTGAATGCGATCATTCATGCCATTACCCCAGATCTTCAGCACCATGTGACTACGTGCAATCGGTCTAAATATGCTTGGGATATCTTAGAAACCGTATTTGAAGGTAATACCAGTGAGAAGGAAGATAGGCTTCAAAACCTTAATTCTGATTGTAAAAACCTTCGTATGGTAGAAGAAGATTCATTTGATGAGTTTAATCACAAAGTGTCTGAAATTGTTAATGCATCTTTTGCATTAGGTAAGACTATTCCTGAAAAGGACATTGTGATGAAAATTCTCAGATCGCTGCCATCTAGATACGATTCTAAGAAGCATGCCACCGTTGAAGGAAATAACCTTGATACTCTTTCCAAAAATACCCTTGTTAGAAAGCTTAAAATTTTCGATCTTGAACTTAAACAAAGAGATAAACGTCATTTGGTAGGCGACCATGTTGCTACATCTGATAGAAAGTCTCGAAGTCCTAAATTGATTGATAAAAAGGGATGAGAATTGCTTTAATTTACTTTGTCATTGTTTATACAACAACTTAAGAAAGTTCTTAGACGGGGTAAAAGAAAGTCTCAAAAGAGAGTTCATTCAATCAATAAAAAGGATAAGAAAGTTCAGAAAAACTATGTTAGCGAAACTAGTTTCAAATTCTATAGAAGTGTCCATGATACTTCTAAAGGTCCTGATACGGAGTTGAGTGAGATAATTAAAGCATGGATGGTTACTCTTGACTATTGTCCTGAGGATGATATCTATGATTGTTCTCTTAATCTCTTTGTTGATAATCACACTTGTTCTCCTAACAGTCCTGATTATTCGGTGATAAACAAACTTTCTTCACCAGAAGCATTTCAACTGGAAAAGGAAGCCTTGTTTAAAAAGATTGAAGATCTGGAATGTCAACTGTTTAATTTAAAATTGGAGGTTGTCAATCGCAGTTGTGATTCCTACAAGGCATGTCGAACCACTTCGATTGAGTCTAATAAATAATGTCAGCAAATTTCCTCTGACTTTATATCATTCTCAAGTCATTCTGACAACAAGAATGATATGGAAAACCACAAGACCGTACTGAATCCTTTGGTTTCTTCGTGTGAATATGAGGATCATCCTAAAGTTATTAGCACTAATGATCAAGAGAAGTTCTCTTCTGCTAAACGATGTTTGCAGATGAAGAAAAGAAATCTCTTATGAAACCGTCTGAAAAGGCGAGGGTACCCAAATATACCTCAAGCTAAAACTTTTCCTACCAATAAGTCATTTCTCCGAAAGTAATTGTCTAAGGACTGAGTCGAGACAATACAACTAATCGGTTTACACTTCGTGTGATTGTCTATGGATACGAGATCGATACAATACAACAACGAAGTATGTTTACTTGATACAAAGGTTCGGACTTAACCAAACACAATAGGATTTCTTATCAAGTAAATAGGAATTAACGTTTGTGTAATTTACTTTAATCATAATAAAACAATTATAATGCAGAAATTAAAAGTAAATGACACAGCAAGATTTTGTTAACAAGGAAAACGAAAATCCAGAAAAACCCCGGGACCTAGTCCAGAATTGAATAATCTCGGGACTAAGCCGCTACACAAAATTACACTAACTTCGTATAGTTGAGACCAAGTAACTAACCTTATAGTTCACCTAGTTCCTTCTGTATTCCCACGCCTCCAACTTATAAATAAATCAAGTACTTGGAATTTTTCCTTTGGTTCGTATTCCAACAGTAAAGGAACAACAAATCTGTTTGGTATGAACTCTGTTCAACCAAGTGATATGAGTCGGACAAAGGCTCTTCCGTTTACCTCAACATAAAATCCTTCGTCAGGTCCTTAGATCTATCTCATGTTAAATCACCCAAAGGTAATCGATTAATATTAAGCCAACAACACCTTTAATCCGAAGAATCGTGTTGATGCCGATCTACTCAATTAATCAATCCAATCTACCACAAGGATAAACCGATTATTAATTGGATCCTCTTTTACCGAAACAAGTATTGTGCACACCAGAGAATATAAAAGCCAAGTCAAATCTTCAATATCTTCTTTAGCATCAAATATTCTTAAATCTTTAATAAAAACCTGCACACAATCACTTGAATCTCTTGTGATCAATCACGCACAGAACAGGGTCTGTTAACAATGGATTATCACAAGATCGTCTTTAGAACTAACAACAGTCTAAAGATCCCTGTCGAAACTCTGAACTAGTTTGAGTGAATCTTATATCATAAGAGAATATTCTCAAGAATAAAAAAACTAGGTGCAATCAGATTTCAACTACCGTTAGTCAATCAAATCAATCAAAAACAAAAGATAAACCGCAATTATCTAGTTTCCCACCAACGGATCGCGCTAGAGCTTCTCAATCCCAAAGAATACTTTAAAATGAACGGCCGTAAGAGATTTCGCCTAATTAGGTTACTCTCCTCTCCGAATAGGCGGCTATACCAGTAACAACAACAAAAGAGTAAATTTGTTATTACGAAGGATTGGTTTGCTAGAAAGGCAAACTTCGAGTATTTATAGACAAGGAAGTTTGGACACCAAGGAATTTCCAAAATCGAAAATATTCTCAAGATATTCATAAAAGCACAGATTCGGTTTTCATATTTCCTGGAAATGCTCTGTCCAAAAATAACGATCGAAATCTCTGGGAAAATCTAATTAGTAAATGCACATTACTAATTTTGTAATTTCCTTACAAAATGAAATTAATAACCTTAATTAAAAGATTCTTAACTTACTTATGTTTCGATGCTGCGATTCTCTTCCCTTAGCCGTTAAGGAATATCTTTGAACAGTTAAAGAAATAAACATTCACAGCACGTGTTCAAAGTTTGTCGACATCTTAACTTTGGAAGTTCTCTTTAACACTTACAACCTGGAAACCGATTTGCCACACTTCCAAACAAGTTTAGAATTAGTTCATCTGACTTTCAAGAACTATGTGATTGATCAAACCATCATTGAATAACAATCATGGGTTTACGGTTCTACCAAAACAAGTTTCGGTTCTACCTCCATGTGAGTACTGTGAATAGTCACACTAGCTTTCCAAAAATTCGGTTGAATAGGTACTAGGATCGGATCCCCACATATATATGGTATCTAACTTATATATGTTGCACATGTCCATAGAATCGGTTCCCCTTTTCCTAAAAAAGTGTTGCACATGTCCATAGGATTGGTTCCCCTTTCTGCTATAAACCTTGTTGCACCCCATACAAGGATCGATTCCCTTTGATGTACTGCACCCCTTACAAGGATCAGTTCCCCTTTTTCCTTTTAATTGGTCAGACATACAAAATCCGATCATACCACGGGTGATTACTTAAGATCCGTTTTACTAATAAAAGTTATACCAATACATAAGTCAGGCCTTTGTGAATAGTTCTACTAAGAACACAACAAGTTGTGAGCGGTTATACTCTATCACACATATTGGTTGTTCATAAGATATGCAATGAAGATAACAAAACCAATAACACCTGGAAATTTCCTTTTCGGTCCACAAACAAGTTTATAAACTTACTTCCTTATAACACATGTAAACATTGTTCCCTATGATGAAATCCTCACCTCATACCCATACATAATCCTAATAGAATTCAAATGGTTATAGCGATGTCTTATCTACAAAGTTTAATGGTTAAGCAATAAACCTCGTATTGTATTCCTTAATACTATGTCTATCTAGAGTTCAAATATGCTTCGCAGTTATGTTTTCAATATGCACGACTTGAAAGATACGTTAGGGAACGAAACAGTTCAAGTCAAATATCACTAACCTCAAGTGGAAGGATGATTGTTATCGTTGTATATTCTTCACATCTTCAAGACTTCGCAATACTTGTAATGTCTCATATTCTAATACTTTCAAGCTAACTTATACGAAGTCGACTCTAGTATATAATCAAGAGACTCTTAACATGAGTTTTGATTCACTAAAATATGACAACCAAACTTGACATACCAACGCTTGGTGGGTTCAACTGAGCAATTCTCTAACAATCTCCCCCTTTGTCAATTTTAGTGACAAAACTCTTACATCATATGGATAAAAAAATTACAAGAATTCATTACAATCCGCTTGATTCCCGATTCAACAGCACAGTAAAATTACTTGCATTCAATCCTTCAAAATGTCGTTGTTGACATTATAATAACCAAGAAAAAGAGTATTAGCTTTGTTAAACCGCAGTCTTTGTTATACCAATTCATATGACATGTTACTCCCCCTTAGTCTGTGAATTCACTCTTTCGTTAGATAAAACATTCAAGTACCAATGTTCTTTTCCCTAGTGATGCCAATCAATATAAAATTAATGCCAACATCACCTGTTTACTCTATATATTTCTCCCCCTTTTTGTCACAAAAATGACAAAGAAACGAAAAATAAAGGACAACATGAAAAGAATCTTACAAATCTAATAGACTTGCAAACCTGTAGAGTTAGGCACGAGGGTTCCACACATCACGTTCTGATAACCAATATCAAAATCGAAACTACAAGTAGTCTTATTTTGATATGTTACCAAGGAAACAATTTTCCGAAAAAATATTTCCAATTTAGTTTAGCAAACCAAAAACAACTAAGCACATTAGTCCCTTTGCTAAACCGATTGTTCAAAAACAACCGCTTAATTCGATAAGACCAAAATAAACATAAAATCCATTTTTCTCATCAGGTTCTAATTGTCCATAAATTTAGACCTTTCAATTTTAAACAAGACAAGTACTAGGTTAGTTAACTAGCATTCCTTGTTTAGGCATTCGATTAGATTTGATTAAATGAAACCTCACTTTGATAAGACAAACTAAGATCATAATTAACTTAGTTTCTTATCCGAAATCGAATTGGACTAAACAACTCATCCCGCATACAAATTATTTCGTTAAGCCATAAATAATTCATACAAACCAAAATAAATCAACTTGCATAATTATTCACCTCAACTGGAAGCAATTGAAACAACATAGACATTAAAAGCACCACAATTGCACCGTAATTTTGTAAGCCTAAACAATTGATACCATACAAAAGCAAGATAACAATAGTTTTTCTTAACCAGAACCAATTGAATCATATACACATCAATTGTACCGAAATTTTGTAAGTCTAAACAATTGATATCACACAATAAAGAAAGATAACAATAGTTTTTCTTAACCGGAACCAATTGAAACACACAGCCAGACACACATCATGGAATAAATATCAATTGAACCGAAATTTTGTTAAGCAATATATATATATTATAAACTCAAGCTTTTCTTAAACAGGAAAATAATTAACTAACAAGATTGTTACCTCAATTGTTAACAATTGAAATCGAAATATCACCATGTTGTCATCCTTATGCATAAACAAAAGAATAACAACACACCTCAACCTTTACCAGAGAAAGGTTGAAAATCGGTTTTAACAATTGCAAGTAAAAGTTGAAAACCGTCGAAACATATATGCTTTTATACTAAACCAAAATCGATTTAAGATATTGTGACTTTTTCACATATTGTTTCTATTAGAACCCCTCATGATCCTTTGATAAAACCTACCTACTAGGGCCAGAACTTAATCCCACTAAATCAAAAAGTCACCCATACCATAAGCATTCACAATATATGAGATTGAATATTAAGGTAGTAAAACCGAAATGAAACATCCCATAAACATACATAGGAATAAGATAAAAGCAATTAAGCACAGGCTATGTAAACCGAAAACTATCACAAGAAAAATTACTAATCAAATAATTTTATTCATAATAGTTTTATTCATAATAGACCAATACAATCAATGAAAAAAACCAAAAATTGATGTCTATTATACTAGATTAAATGATTGAATTCATTCATCCTTGTTATCTCCTGTTTCCATGATTTCATTAAGGTTTTCTTCAAACATTTTAAGATTGTTGGCGTGAAAACTAACCATTTGAAGATCACGAAAGTCTCTGTAAGACGTCCAGCAAACAGCGTGGAAAGTGATTTTCTTTCGAGCGACTGAGGATAATTCCTTTAAAAGTTCCTTTCGTCCAATCAGTTCGAGAACTCCTTCACATAAACTAGTGGCCCTTACTTCAGTAAAAGAGGGCATGATTTGATATGAGCACAAATCAGAGTAGATTTCGAATCTTCCTTTGTTAGAAGAGTCCAAAACACTTTCCACTTCCTGGATACAGTATTCTCCCACAAATTCGCTGTAAGAACTTTTATTCTCAGTGAAGAGAATTATATGAATTTTTCTAGATAGTAGATCATGACATCTACAAGAATATATCAAATCAGATATATAATTCTTTAAATCATTCATTTTTTAAGAACCATGAAGATTTCGAAAGAGAATAGTATCTTTATAAGATCTTACCCTTTTAAAAAGGAAACCTTTATATATACAAAGATTTTTCGGTAATCTTTCTCAGAAGGAAATAATCAAAGATACCCATTTATAAACAAATTCCTATAACACAAGAGTGCTCGGGTATAGAGAAATTTGTTCTTATGCAACAGTGCATTATTTTTGACAGTTCTTTCTCTTCCATTTCTTGATATATGATATATCGTCATAATCTAGAAATGGCTTAGAGATTTATTCTTTTAAAGAATGAGAGACAAAGCTTGCCTGTTTAAACTCATTTTTCTTATGCCCCTTTTTAAATGATTTTGGTATGTGTTGGGTAGACCAAAAATCAGTATAATAGTCCTTTACTCTGTTTGATAAGAGATGAGAATAAAGGTTTATTTTCCCAATTCTTTTGAGACAAACCGAAGAGCATTTTGCATCTTACGAATCTTGCACGATTTCTGAAAATGTTTTTTACTACCACACGAATAACAACATCTCATATTACGGAAGTTGTACTATTTCTAGTTACTTGTTTGTGAAGGATCGTTGAAAGTTCCTTTAACTCTCTTTACTTTCCTTAGCTTTGGGTTCTTTTCTTTTTCATTACTCTCCTTCTTCTTGAGTGACTGATCAACAACTGGTTGTTTTTCCCTGCAAATTTCTGAACAGCTGTATTGAGTATTTTCTTTTGGAGACTCCTCAGTTTGAGTGCATGCAGATTTGACAAACTTGGTTTCCTTATTAGAAACTAAAGTATTATTCTCTTCAAATCCGAAACCACGTGTGTCTCCATGGTTTCTTCCTGACTCCAATAAAGAAGATAAGTTGTTTGAACTTGCATTCATTTTTCTCAACATAGAGACTTCTTCTTTTAATGAATTGTTTTCGTTGAGAGTAGTGTTGAGAGACTTCTCTAAACAACTTATGTTAAGAAGGAGATTTTATTCATTTTCTTTGAAGCACTCTTGTTGAGAGTTGAACTTTAATTTAGAGTCATCAAGCTCTTTTTCCAAAAGATAGATGTTTTCTTGAGATCTTTCCAGATCTTTTTCACAAGTCTCTACATGATGGCGTTCATCAATCATCCCTTTTTCGTAGTTACAGGCTTGTTGTGCAAATTCTTCTTTTAGCAATCATCCCTTTTTCGTAGTTACAGGCTTGTTGTGCAAATTCTTCTTTTAGCAATCCATGCTCTTTATAAATTTTTTTAAGCTTTAATGTTAGATCACGTTCTCTTTCAAGAGTCGAGGGAAGTTCATTTGAGAAGAAGAGAAACTGATTACTCAATTCTTTTAGTTCAGAAGTTTTCACACTCGATCTTTCATCAGAGATCTCATTGATAGAGCTCAGAACTGCCTCGCCAGAGGACTCATCATTTGAATAATCTGAGATATATGGACACTCTCCTTTAGAGCACATATCTTGTGATACATTAATTGAACCTTTCTTTAATTTTCATTCTCGCTTAATTTTTTCTTGGTACATTTCTTATAGGTTGGATCGCACCAGACACAGATTGTTAGGTCTTTTCGTGTTTGCCTTCTCTGGTACCAATTGAAAAGGAGACGGTACCCAAATATACCTCAAGCTAAAACTTTTCCTACCTATAAGTCCTTTCTACGAAAGTGATTGTCTATGGACTGAGTCGAGACAATACAACTAATCGGTTCACACTTCGTGTGATCGTCTATGGATACGAGATCGAGACAATACAACAACGAAGTATGTTTACTTGATACAAAGGTTCGGACTTAACCAAACACAATAGGGTTGCTTATCAACTAAATAGGAATTAAAGTTTGTGTAATTTACTTTAATTATAATAAAACAATTATAATGCGGAAATTAAAAGTAAATGACACAACAAGATTTTGTTAACGAGGAAACCGCAAATGCAGAAAAACCCCGGGACCTAGTCAAGAATTAAATACTCTCAGGATTAAGCCGCTACACAAAATTACACTAACTTCGTATAGTTGAGACCAAGTAACTAACCCTATAGTTCACCTAGTTCCTTCTGTATTCCCACGCCTCCAACTTATAAATAAGTCACGTACTTGGAACAATTCCTTTGGTTCGTATTCAAAATAGTAAAGGAACAATAAATCTGTTTGGTATCAACTCTATTCAACCAAGTGATATGAGTCGGACAAATGCTCTTCCGTTTACCTCAACATAAACTCCTTCGTCAGGTCCTTAGATCTATCTTATGTTCATTCACCCAAAGGTAATCGATTAAGATTAAGCCAACAACACCTTTAATCCGAAGAATCGTGTTAATGCCGACCTACTCAATCAATCCAATCTACCATAAGGATAAACCGATTATCAATTGGATCCTCTTTTACCGAAACAACTATTATGCACACCAAAGATTATAAAACCCAAGTCAGATCTTCAATAACTTCTTTGTCTTCAAATCTTCTTAAATCTTCAATAAAAACCAGCACACAATCACTTGAATCTCTTGTGATCAATCACGCACAGAGCGGAGTCTGTTAAAAATGGATTATCAGAAGATCGTTTTTAGAACTAACAACAATCTAAAGATCCCTGTCGAAACTCTGAACTAGTTTGAGTGAATCTCATATCAGAAGAGAAGATTCTCAAGAATAAACAAACTAGGTGCAATCATATTTCAACCACCGTTAGTCAATCAAATCAATCGAAAACAAAAGATAAACCGCAATTATCTAGTTTCCCACCAACGGGTCGCGCTAGAGCTTCTCAATCCCAAAGAAGACTTTAAACTGAGCGACCCGTAAGAGATTTCGCATAATTAGGTTACTCTCCTCTCCAAATAAGCGGCTACACCACTAACAATAACAAAAGAGTAAATTTGTTGTTACGAAGGATTGGTTTGCTAGAAAGGCAAACTTTGAGTATTTATAGACAAGGAAGTTTGGACACCAAGGAATTTTCAAAACCGAAAATATTCTCAAGATATTCATAAAATCACAGATTCGGTTTTCATAATTCCTGGAAATGCTCTCTTCAAAAATAACGATCGAAATCTCTCGAAATATGTAATTAGTAAATGCACATTACTAATTCTGTAATTTTCCTACAAAATGAAATTAATAACCTTAATTAAAATATTCTTAACTTACTTATATTTCGATCCTGGGATTCTCTTCCCTTATCCGTTAAGGAATATCTTTGAACAATTAAAGAAATAACCATTCACAACACGTGTTCAAAGTTTGCCGACATCTTAACTTTGTAAGTTCTCTTTCACACATACAACCATGAAACCGATTTTCCACACTTCCAAACAAGTTTAGAATTGGTTCATATGACTTTCAAGAACTATGTGATTAATCAAACCATCATTCAATCACAATCATGGGTTTATGGTTCTACCAAAATAAGTTTCGGTTCTACCTCCATGTGAGTACTGTGCATAGTCACACTAGCTTTCCAAAAATTCGGTTGACTAGGTACTAGGATCGGTTCCCCATATATATATATGGTATCTACCTTATATGTGTTTCACATGTCCATAGGATCGGTTCCCATTTGCCTAAAAACGTGTTGAACATGTCCATAGGATCGGTTCCCCTTTATTTTATAAACCTTGATGCACCCCATACAAGGATCGATTCCCTTTGATGTGCTTCACCCCTTACAAGGATCGATTACCCTTTCCTTTTAATTGGTCATACATATAAAATCCGTTCATACGACAGGTGATTACTTAAGATCTGTTTTACTAATAAAAGTTATACCAATAAGTCAGGCCTTTGTGAATAGTTCTACCAAGAACACAACAAGTTGTGAGCGGTTATACTCTATCACACATTTTGGTTGTTCATAAGATATGCAATGAATAACAAAACCAATAATACCTGGAAATTTCCTTTTCGGTCCACAAACAAGTTTATGAACTTACTTCCTTGGAACACATGTAAACATTGTTCCCTAGGATGAAATCCTCACCTCATACCCATACATAATCACAATAGCATTCAAATGATTATGGCGATGCCTTATCTACAAAGTTTAATGCTTAAGCAATAAACCTCGTATTGTATTCCTTAATACTATGTCTATCTAGAGTTCAAATATGCTTCGCAGTTATGTTTTAAATATGCACGACTTGAAAGATACGTTAGGGAATGAAACAGTTCAAGTCAAATATCACTAACCTCAAGCGGAAAGATGATTGTTTTCGTTGTATCTCCTTGCTTCTTCACGTCTTCAAGACTTCGCAATACTTGTAATGTCTCATATCCTAATACTTTGAAGCTAACCTATACGAAGTTGACTCTAGTACATAATCAAGCGACTCTTAACATGAGTTTTTGATTCACTAAAATATGACAACCAAACTTGACATACCAACGCTTGGTGGGTTCAACTGAGCAATGCTCTAACAATCTCCCCCTTTGTCAATTTTAGTGACAAAACTCTTACGTCATATGGATAAACAAATTACAAGAAGTCATTAGAATCCGCTTGATTCCCGATTCAACGACACATTAAAACTGCTTACATTCAATCCTTGAAAATGCCGCTGTTGACATTATAATAACAAAGCTAATACTCCCCCTAAGGAAGATAGGTATATATTCAATCCACACGTCTTTGTTATACCAATTTATATGAAATTTTACTCCCCCTTAGTCTTTGCTTTCACTCTTTTGTTAGATAAAACATTCAAGTACCAATGTTCTTTTCCCTAGCGATACCAATCAATATAAAATGAATGCCAGCATCACCTGTTTACTCCATATATTTCTCCCCCTTTTTGTCAAAAAATGACAAAGAAACGAAAAAAATAAAGGACAACACGAAAAGATTCTTATAAATCTCAGAATAGACTTGCAAACATGTAGAGTTAGGCACGAGGGTTCCACACATCATGTTCCGATAACCAATATCAAAACCGAAACTACAAGTAGTCTTATTTTGATATGTTACCAAGGAAAAAATTATCCGAAACTATTTTTCCAATTTAGTTTAGCAAACCAAAAACAACTAAGCACATTAGTCCCTTTGCTAAACCAATTGTTCATAAACAACCGCTTAATACGATAAGACCAAAATAAAGATAAACTCCTTTTTTCTCATCAGGTTCTAATATCCATAAACTTAGACCTTTCAATTTTAAACAAGACAAGTACTAGGTTAGTTAACTAGCATTCCTTGTTTAGGCATTCGATTATACTTGAATAATCGAAACCTCACTTTGATAAGACAAACTAAGATCAGAATTAACTTAGTTTCTTATCCGGAATCATATTGGACTAAACAACTCATCACGTACACAAATTATTTCGTTAAGCCATAAATAATTCATACAAACCAAAATAATCAACTTGCATAATCATTCACCTCAACCGGAAGCAATTGAAACAACATAGATATTATAAGCACCGCAATTGCACCATAATTTTGTGAGCCTAAACAATTGATACCATATAAAAGCAAGATAACAATGGTTTTTCTTAACCGGAACCAATTGAATCACACACACATCAATTGTACCGAAATTTTGTAAGCCTAAACAATTGATACCACACAATAAAGCAAGAAAACATTAGTTTTTCTTAACCGGAACCAATTGAAACACACATCCACACACACATCATGGAATAAATATAAATTGAACCGAATTTTTTTTAAGCAAAAGCAACAAATATATATAATATAAACTCAGGATTTTCTTAAATAGAAAAACAACTAACTAACAAGATTGTTACTTCAAATTTCGCATCAACTTCTCCAATATGATAACATCTTCGTCCAAGGAGAATTGATATCGAAATATCACCACGTTGTCATCCTTATGCATAAACAAAAGAATAACATCACACCTCAACCTTTACCAGAGAAAGGTTGAAAACCGGTTTTAATAATTTCAAGCAAAAGTTGAAAACCGTCGAAACACATATGATTTTATGCTAAACCAAAACCGATTCAACATATTGTGACTTTTTCACATATTGTTTCTATCAGAACCCCTCATGATCCTTTGATAAAGGGATAGAACTTAATCCCGCTAAATCAAAAAGTCACCCAAACCATAAGGGTTCACAATATATGAGATCGAATATTAAGGTAGTAAAACCGAAATGAAACATCCCATAAACATACATAGCAATAAGATAAAAGCAATTAAGCACAGGCTATGTAAACCGAAAGCTATCACAAGAAAAATTACTAATCAAATAATTTTATTCATAATAGACCAAGCAATCAATGAAAGAAATCAAAAATTGATGTCTGTTTTTCCTTGCAACCTAGTCCTTCATGTCAGAACTGAATGAAGGTGGATTACTACTTTTCAGCTTTTGATTTTCTTCAAGTAGAAAACCTTGTTGCTTGACCAGAATCTCTTGCAGATGAGAAATTTTCTTGAAGGATTCTGCAAGAGCATGTAATTCTGTCTTTGATTGAACACAAAAATGTGTCAATGCCTGAATTCACTGATATTTCTTCAGAGTATTCTCTCTTTCCTTCTTGCTAAGCCAATCTCCCTTTCTGATTTTACCCTTAATATCAAGAGATAATCCGGACTTAGTTTTAGAATGATCTTTCTGATCCTGCATCTTCTCTAGAGAAACCATTTGATCCAGACCCATAGTTCGGACAAGGAATGATCAAAATGAGATAAGAATCTTTTTAGATTTTTCATACTAGCGAAAATATAATATTCCTAAAATATATCAAATATCTTCAAATACTAGATATTATTTCCATAATCTACACAAAAGTGCTTTGAATTTTCTTCTTCCTCACTCAAAATTTGGCATACGTGATGAGGAAAGAATTATAATACCGATCAAGTGGCATTAGTATGATATTTTCTCTCATTATGGAATTTTGAACAGCTAGAGTGTTCTTGATCTCTTTCTGTTACCTCGAACCAACGAAGTATCTTGGGATAGACTGGAATTGCAAACACAACTTTTAGCAATTCTGTTTTTAAGACAGTTTTTTGATCTTGTCTTATTTCTCCCTTTACCATTAGATGATTTAATAACATTGGAAGACATGTCCATTTTTAAAATGGGTAAATCACTAATGGAGGAGGAAGGAATAAGATTGACAACTAATGCAACATCATCTGTTTCCTCTTCTTCAGAATCATATGAATCGGAGGACTCGTCTAGAGTTACAACCAATAACTTGCTTCCAGTGCATATCTTAATATTGGGACAGTCTTTAGCAATATGAACAAACCCTTTACACTTGCAGCACTACGGCTGATATTCGCCATCTTCTTCCTGATCCTTTTTGACAGGAACTCGATCATGCGGTCGAGAAGATCGATAAGTATCCTTAACAAATCTCTTGTTTCTTTTCTTCAAGAGATCTCAAAACTGTCTAGTAATTAATGGCAATGATTTTTTAATTTCATCATCATAATTTTCTGCAATCTGTTCATTTGAATCATCTAACTGTCTATTCCTTTCCATTTGAGCTTTTGGAACTTTTGGTTTAAAAGCGATTCCTTTGGTTTGAATAGAATGTGATTCATGATCAAAGATCTTTAACTTACCAACGAGTGTGCTTCATGTGAGATTTGAAATATCGTTTGCTTCTATTATTGCATGTTTCTAAGAATCGTATTTTGATGGCAACGATCTGAGAATCTTGCATACTATATCTTTTTCAGAAATAGTCTTTCCTAATGAAAAATAAGCATTAATTATCTCAGAGAGTTTAATGTGAAACTCCTCAAAAGTGTCGCTTTCATTCATTTAGAGTTTTTCCCACTCGGAAGTGAGGGTTTGAACTCTAGCTTCTTTCTATGAAGAATTTCCTTCGAATACGATCTGAAGATTATCCCAAGCTTCTTTCGAAGTCTGACATGTTGACACATGATGTTGTAAATCATGACTTACATCATGAATAATAGCATTCAAACAATCTGAATTCTGCTTTGCAAGTGCCTTTTCTTCGTTCCAAAACTCTGTTAAGCGTTTGAGCTCAGTTTCTGAATTTTATCTCTTTGGAAGAGTATAACCATTGACGACTAATAACCAAGTATTAAAGTCTCGTGATTGAAGAAAATATCTCATAGCATATTTCCACCATAGATAGTTTGTTCCATCAAATCTTGGCGGTACGTTAGTTGAAGTCGATTCATGAGAACTCGAGTTCATTCTTATAGGTTGAATCGCAACAAACACAGATTGTTAGATCTTTTCGTGTTTGCCTGCTCTGATACCAATTAAAAAGGAGAGGGTACCCAAATATACCTCAAGCTAAAACTTTTCCTACCTATAAGTCCTTTCTCTGAAAGTGATTGTCTATGGACTGAGTCGAGACAATACAACTAATCGGTTCACACTTCGTGTGATCGTCTATGGATATGAGATCGAGACAATACAACAACGAAGTATGTTTACTTGATACAAAGATTCGGACTTAACCAGACACAATAGGATTGCTTATCAAGTAAATAGGAATTAACGTTTGTGTAATTTACTTTAATTATAATAAAACAATTATAATGCGGAATATAAAAGTAAATGACACAACAATATTTTGTTAACGAGGAAACCACAAAAGCAGAAAAACCCCGGGACCTAGTCCAGAATTGAATACTCTCAGGATTAAGCCGCTACACAAAATTATACTAACTTCGTATAGTTGAGACCAAGTAACTAACCCTGTAGTTCACCTAGTTCCTTCTGTATTCCCACGCCTCCAACTTATAAATAAGTCATGTACTTGGAAAAATTCCTCTGGTTCGTATTCCAAACAGTAAAGGAATAACAAATCTGTTTGATATCAACTCTATTAAACCAAGTGATATGAGTAGGACAACGGATCTTCTATTTATCTCAACATAAACTCCTTCGTCAGGTCCTTAAATCTATCTTATATTCAATCACCCAAAGGTAATCGTTTAAGATTAAGCCAACAACACCTTTAATCCGAAGAATCTTGTTGATGCCGACCTACTCAATCAATCAATCCAATCTACCATAAGGATAAACCGATTATCAATTGGATCCTCTTTTACCGAAACAAGTATTGTGCACACCAAAGATTATAAAACCCAAGTCATATCTTCAATATCTTCTTTGTCTTCAAATCTTCTTAAATCTTCAATAAAAACCTGCACACAACACTTGAATCTCTTGTGATCAATTAAGCACAGAACGGAGTCTGTTAACAATGGATTATCACAAGATCGTCTTTAGAACTAACAACAGTCTAAAGATCCCTGTCGAATCTCTGAACTAGTTTGAGTGAATCTTATATCAGAGAAGATTCTCAAGAATAAACAAACTATGTGCAATTAGATTTCAACCACCGTTGGTCAATCAAATCAATCGAAAACAAAAGATAAACCGCAATTATCTAATTTCCCACCAACTTATCGCGCTAGAGCTTCTCAATCCCAAAGAAGACTTTATACTGAGCGGCCGTAAGAGATTTCACCTAATTAGGTTACTCTCCTCTCCGAATAGGAGGCTACACCAGTAACAAGAACAAAAGAGTAAATCTGTTGTTACGAAGGATTGGTTTGCTAGAAAGGCAAACTTCAAGTATTTATAGACAAGGAATTTTGGACACCAAGGAATTTCCAAAACCGAAAATATTCTCAAGATATTCATAAAAGCACAGATTCGGTTTTCATAATTCCTGGAAATGCTCTGTCCAAAAATAACGATCGAAATCTCTAGGAAAATCTAATTAGTAAATGCACATTACTAATTTTGTAATTTCCCTACAAAATGAAATTAATAACTTTAATTTAAAGATTCTTAACTTACTTATATTTCGATCCTGGGATTCTCTTCCCTTAGCCGTTAAGGAATATCTTTGAACAATTAAAGAAATAAACATTCACAGCACGTGTTCAAAGTTTGTCGACATCTTAACTTTGTAACTTCTCTTTCACACTTACAACCTTGAAAACGATTTTCCACACTTCCAAATAAGTTTAGAATTGGTTCATCTGACTTTCAAGAACTATGTGATTGATCAAACCATCATTCAATCACAATCATGGGTTTACGGTTCTACCAAAACAAGTTTCGGTTCTACCTCCATGTGAGTATTGTGCATAGTCACACTACCTTTCCAAAAATTCGGTTGACTAGGTACTAGGATCGGTTCCCCACATATATATGGTATCTAACTTATATGTGTTGCACATGTCCATAGGATTGGTTCCCCTTTGCCTAAAAACGTGTTGCACATGTCCATAGGATCGGTTCCCCTTTCTGCTATAAACCTTGTTGCACCCCATACATGGATCGGTTCCCTTTGATGTACTGCACCCCTTACAAGGGTCGGTTCCCCTTTCCTTTTAATTGTTCAGACATACAAAATCCGATCATACCACAGGTGATTACTTAAGACCGGTTTTACTAATAAAAGTTATACCAATACATAAGTCAGGCCTTTGTGAATATTTCTACCAAGAACACAACAAGTTGTGAGCGGTTATACTCTATCACACATATTGGTTGTTCATAAGATATGCAATGAATAACAAAACCAATAACACCTGGAAATTTCGTTTTCGGTCCACAAACAAGTTTATGAACTTACTTCTTTAGAACACATGTAAACATTGTTCCCTAGGATGAAATCCTCACCTCATACCCATACATAATCAAAATAACATTCAAATGATTATGGCGATGTCTTATCTACAAAGTTTAATGGTTAAACAATAAACCTTGTAATGTATTCCTTAATGCTATGCCTATCTAGAGTTCAAATATGCTTCGCAGTTATGTTTTCAATATCCACGACTTGAAAGATACGTTTGGGAATGAAACAGTTCAAGTCAAATATCACTAACCTCAAGTGGAAGGATGATTGTTGTCGTAGTAGCTCCTTGCTTCTTCACAGCTTCAAGACTTCGCAATACTTGTAATGTCTCATATCTTAATACTTTCAAGCTAACCTATACGAAGTTGACTCTAGTACATAATCAAGCGACTCTTAACATGAGTTTTTGATTCACTAAAATATGACAACTAAATTTGACATACCAACGCTTGGTGGGTTCAACCGAGCAATGCTCTAACACCCTCATTCTTTTCAAAAGAGATTTCCAAAGTGCTGCATAGTTTCCGAAAATCAACAATCAAGGTATTCAAAACTGTGCTCGAAGAAGAAAATAATGATGTGCGTAACTCTTCTTTCTTAAAGAAAAAACAGAAACAAGGAATAAGAAATAAGAAATACTTCATCCCCTAAGAAATATACCGGTCCTGTATTGGATTGGAACAATTACATTCTGTAATGTTGTTCTTGATGATTCTTGTCTATCTCTCTTAGACAAGAATCATATTTTTCAAAGAGGGTTGTGATGAAATATTTCTGTTTATTCTCTAGGATTGTTCTGTTTCTGTCTGTTTTAACCTAGAACCGTTTTTGTTCACGTACGGCTTCTTCCTTTAAGACTTTTTCTAGGGATAACCAATTTATGTTAGGGTTTTGGTCAAAGGTATTTTTGAAAATTTATCCCCTATATTCATACCTTTTAAAGATGAAGTTTTCCTCCTTAGTATGAACATTTCATTTTTCTCTTCTATTATGTCTCTTCAAGTCTTTCAAGCAAAGAAAGTGATGTGTAGACTGTTCTGTTTCCCACTAAGAAGATTTGTTTTGATTCTTCCGATAATGAGATGTGCTCTGACAAACGTGATTCCTCTCCAGATGGAAACTCCTCTGTCTCTCATCTTGATAAGCTCTCTTTAACCAATAATCTCGTCTTGGAACAAGTACGTTCCCTGAAAAGTGAACTCGAAGCTTCTTCCAAGAGAATTGAAGAAAAGATGGACAATCTTGAATCTAGGATTGGTCTGATCGAAGATGAGCTTGATGAATATAGGGAATATGAAAAGAGTATTCAAAGTAAGTGAAATGATTCATAGGAGTTTTTTTTGTCTAGTAAATCTTCTTATGAGAATTTTTATTCTTGTTTTTGTTTAGAAGAATAACTAGGGTTTGGAATAGCCATTATTGTGATTACACATAGCTAGTTCCAAATGTTTTTTCATCTTCATGTTTTTAGATTTATTAATTTAAATTCTAAGTTTTTTGGAAGATGATGTTTGCAATTTTAATCTTTATGGTTTTATATATTGCAAATCGTTATGGGATATATTTTTTACCTCCGTGAACTGTGACTGTCCCATACTTGTTCAAAAGTTATGTCTATTATGTTGATATGAATGTATTGATAAAAGATAGAAGACAAACAAAAGTTAAAGCATTTTATGTCACTAGTTGATAAGAGAAAGGATAGAACTTTTTTTCATAAGGATTAAGTCTGTTATATGTCATTATGCAAATAGTGATGGAAGATAGAATGAATCCTTGTATATTCTGCAGTATTGGTCGATCTCCGATCCACATTTTTGTGTATGTACTGTGTTTCTTCATAAGTTTCCTTATGATTGAGCACAATCAATTGAATTGATCATTTTCATGGTTGGTTTAGTTGTGTGGCTCCGTAATTCTCTTATGTCAAGCATGACCAATTAAATTGATAACAATCTTGTGATAATTTGGTTGGGTATTTCGATTGAATTAATCATAGGTTCTCTTGTGATTAGTTTAATTGTGTACTTTGGATACAAATTTATGTTTCATGTGATTTGGTTATATCCAAAGAATCCTTCTTTTCTTGTAAAAGCAAGGTCTCCTTTGTTGTTCCTTTGGGAATGACATTTTATGGGGGAGAGTTCTTTTGAACTTGTGCTTAATCGCCATATCTTTGTGGGGAGTGCGGTTGTGGAATATAATAGGTGTTATCTTATATCTTTATAAACTCCTTGATGAATGCATTTAGCTTCGGATTTATGATTGCATCTAAATTTGTTGGTATGTCAATACACCTTTGGTCATGAAGTATCTCCGTGGAAATTTCATTAGGATCCCACTAATTTTCGTACCTTTACCAATTTATTGACAAAAAGGGGGAGAATTAATGTGTAATTCATACTACAAATACATATGGTTTACATATCATTATGTAAGGGGGAGTGGTTTTCATGTTGAGATAAAGTATTGACTAAGGGGGAGTGATACATATCACCATAGTATTGTTGTCAAAGTTGTGATACAATTGAACTATGATACTGTGTAATAATACTATGACACTGTATAACAATGATTTAGAGCATTTGTTTTCTGATTGTTATAGATACGGATCTTCAACCACTATGATACTAAACTTACAACCTTTGGAATCATGGAGTACTTGGAAGTTACGAAGATTTCAAGTCGTGTTGAAGATGCCAAGGAGATCAAGCATGTGGATGAGAAGCTTCAATATTTTATTTAATTTGTAATCCATATGTATTGATAGTTTTGTCACTAAAATTGATAAAAGTGGAGATTGTTAGAGCATTGCTCGGTCAAACTCGCATGCGTTGCTATCTCAAGCATGTTTGTCAATGTTAGTGATCAAAACTATAAGTCTTGATTTCTAGCCTATTTATAGATGTCTCGGACTAGGACATAGATAATGTAGTTGATCTTAGATCTCTCGGCGTTCATCATTTGAAGACGAAGAACTACTAAGAGGAGCTTGTTGAACTTCATCAACAAAAGGTATGTGGAGAATTAAACTCATCTATCACTTGGAAAGTCTATTTCTACTCTATCTCGTATGTTGAGACATAAGTCGTGTTACGATATAGTTTTCTACTATACACATTTGGGATTTCAAGGAGTTTATCTCGCTTATATATTTCTCGAAATATGTGTTGGCAATCTTTCGCTTTAGCCATGTTCATCTTACATTCGTGATGAAAGTACGAATAAAAATTGTCGAGTTACATCTAACATGGTTTGTGTGATACTATCATTTGGTGTTTCCTTGAAATGTTTCATTATGACAATTTCAATAACTTGAAAATCGCTTTGACGAAAAATAGTTTGTGAACAACAACTATATAACGTCCTCTAAGAAAGTTTCAATGATTGAAATTAAGAGTTGATGATATAACCATCTTGGATATAAGCATATATAGTGTGTTCGCACATTAGCGTATAAATCCATAAACCGGGAACCAAGTGTATGCATATGTATGTATAAAAATGGGTGAAGGTGACAACATAAGTATGCGTACTCGTACGCATACTGGTAGAACTTTTCGATCCGAAAACATCTGCTGTGTTTAGGAATTACAAACTCCTAAACTAGTTACCTTAATATGCGTACCTGTACGCATACTAGAGGAAGTTTTCGAACCGAAAATATCTGCTGAGTTTGGGAATTGCAAACTCCTAAACTAGTCACCTTAAGTATGCGTACCCGTATGCATACTGGCGGAAGTTTTCGAACCGAGAATTTCTGCTGAGTTTGGAAACTTAACAAACTCAAATCCGGTTGCTTAAGTACGCATATCCATGCGCATACTTAAGCTGGTTATTTTGTCAAATCGGTCTGTTCATAAACTTACAAATTTAAATATTAAGGAATGCATTCTTTGCAAACCGTGGCTATAATGTTCGTGATTGACTCGAGTGAATCAAACCGATTTGGTTTCAATTGTGTTATTCTATGTGATTGAAAAACTCTTTAACTAGTTTCATTTGAGTCATTTGAACTAGTTATGGATAAGATGGATAAGGTTAATATGAGAGTAAACATATAGCTAACCTCGGTTAACTATTAGAGCCAACATGAGTGTACACGTTTGGGTACGGTTACATAAACCTAAATGAGGGTACATTTCATTTGTGTGTAACAAGCTAAGTTCGATCTAACGGTTGAAAGATATTAGCTTGGTTGAATCAGGTTTTTCATCTAACGGTGATTATTGAATGCTTTGTTACCAAGGTAACTTGGATTGCAAACCCTGATTTGAAAACTATATAAAGGAGAACTCTAACAACTGGGAAACCTAATCCCCACACATCCAGTGTGATACTTGTTTTATTGATAGAGTCGATTCTCCTTTAACCTTAGGTTTCTTCTCAAGACCCGGTAGGTTAATGACTTGAATACATCATTGGTATTGTGAATCCAGACCGATACTACTTATCTTGTAGTTGTGTGATCTGATCTTGTTGTTTCTATCGTACGAGTACAATTGTAAAATTAGCTTGAGATTTATTTCTCCGTTAGGCAAGATAGAAAAGTAATCACAAACATCTTTTGTCTCATCGTTCGTTCGAGCGCTCGTTCGAGCGGAAAAAGTTTTTCTTTTTTATAAAGTTTACGTGAGTTATTAACTCACGAAAAATTAAAAAATAAATCAATTTTAATTACGTGACTTCTTCACGATTTTTTTATTTATGACTAAAAATTTATGTAAAATTAAATTTTGATTTTCAGCAATTGTTAGAGGTAAACAATTTTTGATTAAATGTTGTTTGTATGGATTTTGTGATTTAACAATGTATGCACAAAACCAGTGAATGTTCATCCGATGAGAGTTGCTCACAGGGTGAAAATTATGTGAATTTCTCACATGATAGGAGTTCCGTGAATTGCTCACAGTTTTATGAAAATCATGTTATGATTTCAAATAATGAATTTTTATTCGCCTCTGCAGGTTTGAAGAGACGAACAAATTCTAGGGATTTTATGTCATAATCAACTACATCTAGTGAAATTGCAAACAGGTAAGAGTTGAAGTGTTACCATTTTTCTAGATGCACATTTCCATTCCATGATCCATTGTTTCGTTGAATAATGTGCTGAAATAAAATGTTGTATGGTCAGCAACTTTGCAAAGATGACTGATTCTCACGATGTCACCTCCAAGGAAGATGCTCCCAGGGATGATGTTTCCAGGGATGATGCTTCAACAGATGCAACCTCAGGAAATGCTACCTCTGTATATGGAACTTCGATTGACGATGATGAAGAAGAAGAAACAGTTGGACCAAAGAATATTCCAATCACTGCTAATGAATTCTTTTTGGTTCAATATAGGCCTGAAAAACATCTCCAGGTTCCGCGTTTCGTCTCCTCATAGATCTCATGGATATTGTTCAGGGTAAATTGGTGTCTCCTCGAGCGACTATTCGATTTTGTATACATGGAAGACATTATGCTAGTTTGCACATAGACTTCAAGCTTTCTCGAAAACCCTTGAAAGATTTCTCCGGATGGGCGAGACATATATTGGGGCATAGTCATGTGAGAACCATGTTGGATCGTGCGCAGGTAACACGAGTTGTTCAAGCAGCTGGAGAATTGCTTGTGTACCATGATGTGAGAGGTATAATAGCTTTGCTCGCTTGCTGGTGCATTCCTACTCATACTTTCGGCAAGTGAGAAGGCAATATCTGATGTCTTGACAGCTACGATGCATGATATAACAAATTATCCAGCAAATCTTGTTATGCCCAATGGTTGAAGCACTGGTGGCCGAGAAATGGAACTCCTGAGATACCTGTAGACAGTATATTAAACATTGCCGCTTTCTTGTGTATGTGGTTATCCGAAGATGTATTTGAAGATAATGTAAACTTGTTGAAGCCATTCGTGATTCCTTTTGCCATTAAGATAGCTCAGAGTGAGAAACTTCCCATTGGTAGTCTATTTCTGGGTTAATTGTTCTCCAATTTAGACTCCTTGGTTGTGGATTCAAGTGTGTCTAATGGTTTTATGAAAGTTGAAACATATGTTGACACAATGTTTCTCCAAGACTTATTGTGGGAGCGCTTCGAGAATTATGCACCAATTCCCCGTAGTATCTTTCAAGGGACGAATGTTGATATTCATTATGTTCTTTATGAGAAGGATAATGCCAGGATTATGTGCTGGTCTACCAAAAAGTCTCGGAGCAAGACACGCCTCACTAGTATCTCAGACGAAGAGTCTGAGTTCAACTTCCGTCCATGGGTGTCGATTCCTCCTTTTGTCTCGCAGTTGATCACTTTTAACAATAATGAAGCGAATGTCATTATGGAGTCTGGTGCAAACCTGAGTGACGGTGAGAGTTCTTTCATCCTGAGTTGTACTCCTGGTTATTTAGTATCAGTATTACACGAGGAATTTCTGGTGGAGGTATATAACATCGATAGAGTAGATCGACAAATGGGTCTTGATCGGTGTGTCCCAGATGTTCGGAAAGAAAAACCGTCGGTAGAACAGCTCAGAGCCTCTTTAGACTTCACATGTTTGAATGGGCGTGAATATTTGTATCCTTGCTCTGCCCATATCGCCTATGCGACTCTAGGTTATGTAGTTTTCTGGAGACTGCAACTCGATCGTTTGTATGATTTTATAATGACTTCTCAAACTCCAGCACAAGAACCTCCTTCTGTTGAGATGGTTTCTGAACGACCAAGGTTAAAGTGTCCTTCCAGCGGCGATAAACGAAAATTACTTCCAGGATGTTCGTGTAGTGAAACCTCGTGTTGATATGGATTTCATGGAAGTTGAAGAAAGTCTCCGAGGCGGAGAACCCAGAAGTAAGAATTACAGAATGTTACCAAATGGTGTGATGTCCCCAACCGCTTCTTTGGTGAGTTGTTAGCGCTTTTTTATTGACCTTTTCATATCCGTGCAATTGGGATCACAAACAAATATTTATTAATCTCAAAATTTTGCTCCATCAATCATTGATGGTCTTCAATTTTCTCATGGGCAAACAATTCAGGGATCCAGTACTGAAGAAGTCGATGTAAGTATTTCTCTTGTGCAAGCGATCATGGCATCTCCTTGAATGAAGTAATAATAATCGTTGTTGATGTATCCAGGAGGAGATTATCACGGAAAAAAAACATATTGGTGAAGCACATTCTTCCTTGGAAAATGAAGAGATGGAGAATCTTCAAAACCCGTAACCGAACAGAGGTAGTATTGCCACTAATGGTGACATCAACAACATTAGTCCTTCGAACGGCATACGGACTCTTTAAGTTAGCATTCCTCTTGTAATTTCTTCATAGAAGTATAAAATTGCTGACTTGTGGATGAATGCATGAGAATTCATACGAATATATGAGAAATTTGGCCGAAATACGTCACCAAAAAATACAGACTTCAGTCCTTTAGCAAAAACGTTGTAGAATCTTCGTCCGATGTTGGATTTTCGCAATCTACGAATATTTTTTCATGCCCAGGAAATTTCCAAGCTTTATTATAGAAGATTTTTGAGTTTTGAGCATGTTCAGGGGACGAAATAGGCGAAACAGTAAACTTCCAGGATACTTCCAGAAAATTTTCAGCTGGCATGTAGTCCAATGTTTTGGCCACATCTCTCTGCTCGTTTATCCTATTGTTATGAAATTTTGATATGTTGTATATAACATCCATACGAAGTTTACTGTTTGTTGTAAAACGTCCAATGACTCAACCTTATATTCTTTACCAATTGCTCCAAGTTCGTCATTTTATACAGGGAAGTGTAAACTCTCCTCAGACGAGCTTGTTGTAAAACGTGTTTTATGACTTTCACGCTATTTTCTTATATCTTGAATGCATAGTAAATAACTTAAATAGTTTTAGTTCACTTGCATGCTGGATTTTATGATTGAAATTTGAATTCCATGCTTGGAGTGTCCTAACCCAGTGTAATCTTCATGTTAGGTGCCAAATGTCGAAGTAGAGAATAATGGAGCCAATGATGATTCAAACCATATGGTGAATCGAGTTGATGATATTACCATATCTGTACCTTAATGTCATGAGAATATTTTTACTGAAGTCATCGAAGATAATAAAGTCAAATCATCATCACTTCAGGGGTAGAAGAAACCGGAACCAGAATGGAAGAGGCTGCTCCAACAATAGAAGAAACTATTCATACGGCTGCTGAAGTTTCTCTAATGATCGAAAACCGCATAATAGTGCATTAATACCCTAATGCAGGGATTGTTTGTGTTTCCCATTCGGTGAGCCACTCCCATATTATGCACCAGTTGGTGGATTCAATGTTCCCATTGGATATGCCAATATGTATGAGAAGCTATGGAAGATGTATGGTCACATTATCATTACAAGAGACCCCAAACTCAGTTACTTCCTGACGATACAAGTAGGAACTATATTGCGTGTCATAAACGAAATACGTACAAGAGCTAGAAGTACTGTTACTCAAGATGTACTCTTTGAAGAAACCTAAAGAACTTGGTTTTAACTTGAAGTGGCTTCGTCAAAGTATCAACACCATCAAGGATGCAGTAGAGAACAATATACCTTTTACCAGTGATGTCGCGGTGGATAAAATGGCCAAGATCGCTGAATGGACTGAAAATTTGGAGTTGGAGAAAGCGGCCTTGCAAGTCTCGGAGAATGCAGAGAAGCAAAAATCTTATTTTTCCGGATTCCTTTAGTTTTCCTTTCCATAATCTGTTGAACCTTGAACTCTTGAGAGATGTGAGGTTTTACTTTGGTTTTGATTTTTGATTGGTTTTGGATAAGTGAGTGATTGAGGATTTTATTTTGGATTTGATAGAGTTGTTTCTTTAAATAAAAGAACTTTCATAAATTACTGAATTCAAATACTGAATGCAAGTATTGCAAACATTTTGGAGGTATTGAAAATACAGGTGAAAGAAAATCCTAAAATGAATTGGGTGTCTCGAGTACTCGTTCGTTCCTTGAGCAGATAACACTCGAAGATATTGAATGTCTCAGGCGTCAAAGTCTTTGAGCCAATTCTCTTGTATCACTGGCACGCTGGTCCTGCCATCCATGTTGGTCAGTTTGTAGAATCCACCAACCACGGACTTAGCGACCATAAAAGGCCCTTCCCAATTAGAGATTCTTGCAGAATGAAGGTTGCGTTTAGTTGATTTGAGAACCAAATCACCTTCATGAAATTTGTTCAGCTTGATTGTTCTTGCCCTGAAGATATTCTGCTGATTCGACATTCCTCTGATGATGGGGTTCCATGCTCATGTTGTCGAAGATTTCTGACTTTGTGGTATATATGGACATTCATGTAGAGTTATAGGAGGATATCCGAAGTATTCTTTGTCATACTTGTTAATCATCTCAGCAATAAAATTTTCAATGAGATGCTCAGCTTGGAAAGGCTCCACATTCAACCATTTAGTAAAATATTGCTGAGGTGAGACTAACCACTCATAGCATTTGATGAGTTCTAGGTTGTCAGAAAGATTAAGTCCCCGGTACAGGGTAGCATGTTTGAAAATTGACAATATGGACGCATGAGGGGGAATAAGACTTGCCTGAGTGCGGAAACTTTTGATGAAAGCATGCACATTTTCTTCAGGTTTTTGCGTCAGTTCCATCAAGGCTTTGACTTCCTCCAGATGCTCGAATGGTGGAGAGTCCTCTATTTCTTCTGAATCGGAGATTTCTTAGACAGAGAAATGTACAGTAGAAGATATTGGAGTTACCTTTTCAGTATGAATCCATGTACGTCCAAATATCATATCATATCATGGTTCCTCCCTGATTATGTGAAATTTGGTTTCTTCCCAGGTTGAACCAGTCTTCATCTTGAGAATGATATAGCCATAAGCATCCCTGGAGACTCCTTCATGATCTCTGACTGAAACAAGAGCATGAGTGGCTTCTTGTCGAGTGATGCCTGAAGCTCTGAGATTTTTCAAAGGGATGATATTGACAGCAGTTCCAACATCGACCAACGATCGCTTGAATTCATTTTCTTTGAGATTGATTGTGGTGAGCAGTCCTCAGTCATACATCTCTTTGTCAGTGAATGGAGGTTCAGGGAGCATTTCAGGAATAGACAGTCATTTCCTGGACATTTTATGGTTCAAAGCCGCAAACACATCCCTCCTTTGATCCTTTGATAGATAAAGAAATTCGCAGATGTGCTCGATCAATGATTGAACTTCTTCTTTGATTGGTTGTTCAGAGAGTGTGAAGGTTCTGATTGGGAGAGGATTCTTGTGTATTCCTTCAGTCCGTAGTTACCCTGAATCAACCTTTTAAAAGTTCTGCAATCGCTTGTTGGGTGACTGACATACCTATGAAAGCGGCAGTAGTGTGGATTCTCCATTTCTTCCTCTGTCGGCTCCCTTCTGACGGGAGGTAGTTTGATCGCACCGTCTTGAATCCAGACTTCTAATAACTCAGTCACCTCCTCAATCGAAAAAGGGAAGTCTGTCTCTTCCTGGTCGTTCTGTTGATGCTAAGCCGGTGATTGTACATTTCTATCCTGGTTGTCCTTCCTTGGTGCTTTTGTAGGATGGGACGTTGGAGGAGCATTCTTATGCTGCTGTGCTTCGGCTTTCCTTTTGCTTCCTTCAGCAACATTCGTGGAAGGTTAAACATTGTACTGTTTATTGACTAGGCACCTGGTGCTACCTTGAGTGTCTCGTGGATCCTCGACTTTTGCGGTTTTTGTTCTTTCTAGCAAGGCTGGAGAAGTAGTTGCTGATCGCTTGGCTGCTTCATGGAGTTCTGAGAAAGTTTGGAACCAGAGATTTTCCAGCAAGGCTCTATATACTGGGATCATCCCGTTTAAGCACAAGTCTACCAATTATTTTTTAGTAACATTAGGATCATGACAATCCAAAGCTTGAACTCTAAACATCTTTACATAGTTGTTCGGATGTTCAGTATTCTTATGAGCCATTCTTCCTAAGTCAGGGAGAGTAATCTGCTCAAAGACGAAAAAGTATTTCCTGTAAAAGGCATTAACCATTTCTCCCCAACTAGCGATGCTCCCTGGTGCAATGTTATTGTACCATGTGTATGCTTGGCCTGTCAGAGATTTTGAGAATTCTTTCAGACGGACAACATGGTTGTGTTCATGCTCTCCTAGTGCTTCCAAGAATCGAGAGACTTGTTCTCGAGCGTTCCTCGTTCCGTTGTACAATGTGAACGTTGGAGAAGTGTAGCCTTTTTGGAGAGGGATTCTCTGCGTAGCAGTAGGATATGGAGGTTGATGATGGTGGACAGATGGTGCATTTCCTTTCCCTCGATCCTCCATAAAACGTTCCAAATATTCACGAGTGATGAAACCGGCAGGCTCCTTTGTTAGTGGGTTTTCTGCAGCTTTATGGACTTCAACATCGTCAACTACGTGGACTGGAACAACTTCAGGATCAGCAGTTAGAGATGTTTCTTTGGATTTTTGTTTCTCCCGAGTCTTCTCTGACATCTTGTCAATGAGAGTTTTGAGATAATTGCATAGCTCTTTTGTGTTGCAGCCATGTCAGTATGATTTTTGGCGAGAGTCTCTTACACCTTCATGAGATCAGCTATGGTAGGTGGATTTTCTCTAATGTCCTCAGGGAAGCGGCCGAACAAGGGATGGCCTTCAATGTTGGTTTGAGGAAGAGTGGCATCACCACCATTGTTGGAAGCAGGAATAGTTTCCGGGATACCATCATTGTTATTATTGCTAGTGCTAGCGTCATTTGCATTTGGATTTGTAACTAACCCAGACCTAAGACCAACCATCTTTGTGAAAATTTGAGATTGCAACCGAGAGATTAATCTCCTACTGTGGTCTCCAATCTATTGATGGGGAAAAACGATTTGCTGGTTTTATAGGAAGCGGAGAGACAACCGATCGGACAGAGACTCCTCAACCGAGCAAACTGCCTAACCTCAAACAGATGCACTGCACGACAGTGCTTTAAGTTCGAGAGATCAATCTGTAGGAATCCGGCCTAAACCAAGACAATGGCCGTTCCAGAGTCAATCCGGTCACAAAGAGGGAAGAGGGCTGATCTGTAGGAGGGAAGCTGAGAAGAGTGTGAGATCAATGATGATCTGTGAATGTATTGTAGGTTTCTGCAAATGAACTACTGGGTTCGAATAAGTTCTGAATGATTGATTGAATTAGTGAGAGTGATTGCTCGATAGAATTCTTCTGTTTTTCTGTCTGTTGATCGTTATCCGTTCTGTTGTTCAATTATGCATTCAGAAACTTATTTATATTGCGAGAGTGTAAACACATTGATCTCCAGTGAGTGTGACGGTTGTTCAAGTGAAAGAGTGGGAAAGTGGGAAATCGTGATTGCACCAGTTCCTCGTACGTGAGAGGGTTGGTTGATTGTCCACCCACTACTTTGCTAAATCCCTCAACTTCTTGCACGACTTACTAAGATTTCTCACCGTGGATGAACACACATGATGTAGGCCGCCAGACCAAAATCCTAATTAATATCCCCCATCTGACGTGATTGATGTCTCACGAACGTGGAGTCTGCAAGGCAGACATGTATTTGATTAGTCAGTCGTTGACTTGATTAAATGATGGGTCTAAGTTTTGTTCAGTGGATCATGATAGTCGAATGCTCTATGATTCATGGATCGAGTGTCTGCTAGGACATAGCTCTCGAATGAATGATGTTGATAGTCTGAGCAAATATTTCTCGTGCGATGAATTGTTGAATTTTGATAGTTGGATCAATATTCGATCATCTGAGCAAGTATTTTTCATTTGATAAATTACTAAATATTGATAGTTGAATCAATATTCGAGCAGATGAGCAAGTATTACTCATTCGGTAAATTACGGAATATTGATAGTTGGATCAATATTCGAGCAGATGAGCAAGTATTGCTCATTCAGTAAATTACTGAATATTGATAGTTGGATCAATATTCGAGAAGATGAGCAACTATTGCTCATTCGGTAAATTACTGGTAGCGTGACCAAAAAATATATTAATTAAAATATTGGTAGCTGGACCGAATATTGCATAATTAATCTAGATGTTGATTGCTGGATCAACATAAAATTATTAGTGTTTGAACTTGTTCAGAATTATGATTTGTATAGCGTTTGTTCGAAACCCTAATTTTTGATCAATTGTTCGTCAATTGATGATTTACTGAAAGAAGTTTACTGGGTGAAGAAGGGAAGGACCACATGGGATAATGGATGACCGTGTGGTCCCCAAGCGCTTGGGGTGAGCATGTACCAGAGTTCTTTGTTGACCGGTTGGTGAAAGAATGATCAAATGCTGGTGTTGATCATTTATTAGAATAGTGCTCGTGCAAGCGTTAGGTAGCAAAACCTAATTATGGAGAGATGAGGGACCGACCAAGGGGCATGGAACCGTCCCTTAGTGGTCATGGGGCCAGCTTCCAGTCATTTGAGCGAGTCCCAAGTTGGATGGAAAGAGTTTGGACCCAAAATGAGCGATTTCTAGCAAATTAGGTCAAAATTGTGAAAATGTGTGGGACCAGCACATTGCAAGCCTTAGGGCCGGCCTTGGTCGGTCAAGGCAGCATGCCCGTTTTACCACGGTGTCGGTGTCTCAATCCTGAGAGTTTTGATGTTTTCTGATGAGCGATTGAGCGGTATTTTGAATTTTCAGAAGAGTTTGAACCTGGCTGAAACTCTCAATTTTGCTCGAATGAGCAAGCAGAAATTTGCTCACGTGACTGATATTTTGAGAATATTAAAATAATGTATTTTAATTTTTGACATGAGAAGCCTAGACGGTCGTGTGACCATTTGAATTTTTGGTTTTTCCATGGTTTGAGCAATATTTGAGAAAATACTGAAAAATTAGGGTTTTCGCTCAAACGATGGAGTTCCATGAGATGATAGAAATAATAATATGAGAAAATAAGGGATTGTGAGGTGTGGGACCGGCCACGGCTAGGGCATGGCCGACCGGCTAGGTGGCCCGGTCCCGTGACACCTTTCCCTATTTTTGTTTGATAAAAGTATGGAATACTAAGAGTTTCTCTCAAACGAGGGAGTTTGCTCAAATGAGGGAATCTCTATGATATGAGTGAGAAAAATAAATTAAAATAAAATAAAATAAAATAATGGAGAGGGGGACCGGCCACGGCGGCATGGTCGGCCGGCCGGATGGTGGGCCCGGTCCCATGCCTCTTGTTTACTTTATTTAGTATTATTTTCTCTGTAAGTCGCTCGTTCGTCCATACTTCGATCGTTCGTTCGTGTGTTTGGGTGCTCGTTTGTGCATTGTTGTCAAGTACACTTGCATCATTTTCTCGGGACTTACTCGATGATGGTCCAGACGCCCGATTGTTGAATATTTATTACTAATTCATGAAATTCAGTCGGGAATGATTCATGAAACGAAGTAATAAAATGAGTTGAGTATCTATTACTAACCCATGAAATCCAGCCGGTGGATTCACGGAACGGAGTAATGAGATAAAATGGTTATCTATTACTAATCCATGGAATCAGTCGGGGATCATCCATGGAATGGAGTAATGAGATAGAATAGATTATCTTCCAGGAATTCAGTCGGTGAATGTCACGCTAGAATTAATCTATTGCAGATCGAGATATGAAATAATTGAAGCATCATACTCGTTCTGAAGGGTGTATAGTCAAGGAATAACGTACAACATGACGTCCTAAAGGCGTTAAGCCCTCTCACAAACAATTATGTCTAGAAGACCGCCTGATTCTATACACGGTCTCTCTACATAGTCTGGGAACAACGAATAACGTGGCGTCGTGAAGGCGTTAAGCCCTCTAACAAACAATTATGTCTAGAGAACCGCCCAATCATTATTCTATGTAGAGGTAGGTCTCCCTATGTAGTCAGGGAACAACGAGCAACGTGACGTCCTGAAGGAGTTAAGCTCTATAACAAACAATTATGTCTAGAGAACCGCCCAATCATTTGATTTTACATCGAGGTATGATGAAATGTGTGTAGCATCGAACGCTCAGCTGGGAGGCCTTTCGAGAAACCTATTCATCATTGCTCTGAGAGGAACGCTCACTCAGTCAGAGATCGTGAAACGGTTCACGGATCATAAAATATGAATTATCACATGCGTTCTTGAAGCGGGGTCAGAAATATGCAATATCATGATTTTACGATTTTATCCCTTGTTGAAAATCCACCATCAACAACATCAAAAGACGGAACAAACTTCATAAATATATCTGGGGGAGGCAGATTTATTTATCAGAATAGACTTATCTGTGGGAGACAGATTTTTTTTTAAAGTCTTCGACTTTGGGTCGTAGACACTCTTAGTTGTGGGTGAGATATGTTAAGGGAATCAAGTGCGCGGGGTCTTGCGAGATTCAAGAGGCATAAGGAACGCAACTGTACCTTAATCAGTGTGAGATTTGGTTAGGGATCAACTACATTCCAGTCCAAAGTTATCTTGTAGTAGGTTAGTGTATGTAGCGTCTTAATACAGTGTGGTGTTCAAGTCTGGACTAGGTCCCGGGGTTTTTCTGCATTTGCAGTTTCCTCGTTAACAAAATTTTTGGTGTGTGTTATTTCTTTTCCGTATTATATTTTCTATATAAAATTGAAATATCACAGGTTGTGCGTAGTTCAATCACTGTTGATAAGTCTGACCTTGCTTGTTGGATAGTGACGTGATTGACGTTTGGATATTGGTCTTTGGTACCATCCAAGTTATTCTCATAACAATCAGGTTCACGGATTTCTATCTGTTTGAGTTACTGATTGTATGGAGAAAGAGATAAAGCTCTTTGATATATTCCCTAATTGAGCTCAGTAACTTGGTGCTCTCGAGAATTGTATTAGAGTTTGGTTCATACAGATTGCCGAAACAAAATAGTTGAGTATGATTATTATACTCCCGCATTTTCAACTGGTATCAGAGCAAGCAAACACGTTAAGACCTCATAAATCTATGACTCAACAAAAAAGAAACATATTACAGGAGGTGAACCGACAGAGCTCTAATAATACAATTTCTGTTATATCAGATAACAGCTGTTATTGAATCCCGTGGCTAGAATTATCTGCATAAAAGTAATCCGTACAGTTTACGGATACTTGAATAAGTTTAACATCTCAATATTTTAGTAATATCCAACAGATAGTAATAACATTATTAACTAATTTTGGACTATGTAATCTTAACGATGAATTTTTGATACGTGAAAAAGATGAATGCGCTCCGTATACATTTTTTAATTCTTTCGAACATTTTATTGTCAAGGTTACTTCTCTCTCCCACGTACAACTCAACCAACTAACTACCTCCTTAATTCAGCCATGTCCGCCATTTGCCATCTCTCTGTCCAGAAATGAACAACCAGCAATTTTCCGTGTCATAACCGTGTCCTCTTCGTGACTTGGCTCTCAACATATCTCTCTCTTGCGTGCACACACCTATCCCGTGTCCATCATTGTTTTCATCTAAAGTACCAGAAGTCTGAGGAAATCAAGTAATGTAGATTCCAAGGATTGAACAATTGATGCTCCTCTGGTCAAGAACACGAATTACTCGTGCAGCTCTCATTGGCGGAAATCACACCTCTTCCCGTTTATGTACTCGCTAATAAATTCATCTGTCATTCCTCCTCTTCTGCCTTCTAAGTTCCTTTATTATGCTTTCAAAGTCTTGCAAGTTGCAAATTTGATACCTAAAGGCTCCAGATCAAATTCTTGGCATAGGCGAAGTAATGGATATGGGTCATGCATACCAAGGGAAAAAACAAAACAGGTTCAGGTTTTTGCATTTTGGACCAGATCATAATAAACTGGTCATCAAGGTCCCTCATTGTAGGATGTTAAGAGTGGTATCTAGATCACTTCTTCTATCATTAGTCATTTTCACATTCCCTTGGATTTTCTTCATCTTTCTGAGATCATTCAGTTCTTACAATGTTGTTGCTTCTGATCCTATTAATGGCGCGGTACTACCAATACTTTTCAAGGATCTGGTTAACGAGGGAATACTTGAATCAAAAGATAATAAAGGGCTCTTATTTTGTACAGGAAGCCCTGCTGAGGATTCTCTCATTAATCTTGACATTTTCAATAAGAACAATGAGATGAGTATGATTTCTGAATTGGATATTGAGCGCCAAAACTCAATTCCTGATAGCACATTTGATTTCGTCATGGTTTCTGGATTCGAAACTGTTGCAATCATTGATCGAATGCTCAAAACCGGGGGAGTCGCAGTAGTCCAGCTTAGTAGCAACAATTCGGGTTCTTTCCGAAAACCATCCCATTACAGAATTGAATATCTTCGGCGTTTCACGCCAACCATTGTAGCTATGAGAAAAACTGGTTTAGGTGATTTATCTTTAAATACACCGACAACAAGGCGCCTTTTTGGAATGGATTCAGAAGCAGAAAGAGCTGCATTGAATGATGCAGAAGATGTTCTTTATGAGCCACCAAGGAAAGCCTTGTTTAGTTCCAAGGAGTTCTTGAAGAGCACCAAATTTCTCCCACATTTAACAGGTGATTTACCTTGAAGGATACCCACGCCGTCTTTTCATGACATTATTGATTTGGGTGTTCCTGTGATAGTAGTTTATGGTTCAAGGTCCAGGGACATTGATTGATATGACAAGAGCGAGATGGTGAGCGAAAATATGATGAAGAACGCAACAGATAAGAACGTCTAAATGATTGGTGAATAATGTTAATGCAGAAGTAGAAGTCATGGAAAAGATTTTGAAGAGATATTTCTTAGGTGGATGAAAATTGTTCTTGGAACAGAACAGCTGACCAGGAATGTTTAGCTTTGTATGGGAGATTGGGAGATGAAGGTGTTGCTATTCATCAGTGGTTAGGCTGATAACGAATTCAAATCTCCGTTGTTGGACACCTAGAGAGAGACGTGTATGTGTATGCTTACTTCCAGGAAAACATTCATATATTTGTCATGGAAAGAACACTGCAATGGAAAGACCATACAAATTGAAATAGTACACTTTTTTCATTCACTTCTTTAGAACTTCATGCAATGATCTTCAGAACACACTGAAATGCTTACTTCAGAACACACTAAAATGAAAATAAAAAGCGAAAACACAGGCAACCAGTTACATCAACACAGAAGTACACTCTCGAGCGAGAGGTCAGAGACTAGTTACAGATTTCACGAGAAATGCCTAAGCGAGAATTAGTAAGGTCGAAAAGAATCCTGAAATTCTGCTGTTGCAAATTAGCTATGACATTCAACACTGAATATGCATTACTTGAAGCTGCAGCCATAGCTAAACAAGCTAATGAGCCAGAACTACTATGAATCAGTGTGTTCTCAGTTGGCAACTTCAAATCCATGCCTGTAAAATGAAGTGTTATAACTGGAAACTGATCTTCATTTGTAGCCAAAAAACAAGTATCAAAAGCACCCAAAGATGATATGTCTTTTCCAACTTGTTTCCTGAACTCATCCCTAAGTGCAGTGTAAAGAGGTGCCTTAAACCGAGTAATAACTGTACCCGAGTCAATTATAGTTCCAGCACCGGTGGTAGTATCGAAATCTAGAAGACCTGGGGCAACAGGAACCAAAACCTTACCAACAGAAATACCAGTGAGATTGACATAGTATAATGATGGTTTGCGAGGGTTGCGAAGAAGAGGAGTGGTTCTAATGTTCTTTGGTTGACCTGACGGTCCGAGTTTGAGTGAACCAGAGAAGTAGTAGGATTTGAAACTAGGTAGACAGTAGGAGAACACCCCTGACTGTGATTGTGAGATGAGCGACATGGAACCCCGACCTAGACCCAAGAGTCCCTGAGGGGGCACGGAGTGACCTGAGACAGAGTTGATGCAACCAAAAGATAAATTCGACAGAACACCGACCCCTCCAAGATTAAGAGAGTCTTGAGAGAGAGTAGCTGAGAATGATGAATCAACACTACCATAGGTTTGGTTGAATTGGCAGGGGCTGGATTCAGCAGCTGGGCATGAGAGACCTCGAACTTGGGTGCATTGGGTTGTCTTGCAGTCCAGTGACCCAAAGGAGGTGGATAAAGAAGGGTTGAAAACTGTGGAAGAGCAACCTGTGCACCCTGAACAGGGTACCCAAACTGCATCATTGCTAGTATCCATGACCATGTACATGAGTTGACCAGGTGTGCCAAGTTTAGCTCGAACAATGTAGTTCCCTATGTTCAGAACTTGTCCAGATGCAATGGGAGCTGCTGTTACTGTTTTCTGAGCTAGCAAGTAATTGACTCGGTTTGGGTCTTTCTCTGCCATGTTTAGGACAGTATCAAGCCATGACTCGTGTTTGGGTGGTGAGAATGGTGAACATTTGCCGTACATGTGAAGGACTGAGAGCTCTAAGTCATCAGATGACGACTCCAAAGTTTTGCATGATTCAAAAGCATGAGTGGCTGAGAGAAGAAAGGATATGAAAAGGAATGCAGTAATGGGTAAAGCCATGACTTAGAAGTGAACTTCGTTCACAGTTGAGCTGAATGAATTGGGATAAGAATTTACAAATGCAGCAATGAAACGTGAAAGCTTTATAGAGAAGGAAGTTAGTGATTTAATTTACCAATATGCCCTTTTCTTGGTATGATTTGTCCATTGAGTGCATGTGACCCCTTGCATTTCAAGAGCAATTGGATGTATTCAAAGAAGTTTATGCCAGTCACGAGGTGTCCTAACTCCTAAGTTCTCACACATGATGGGTCCTAGCCCTACAGATATTGACTCTCAGCTCAAAAGCCTCATGTTAAGGGCTAACCCACTTCCAAAAGACAGTTATTGCCCTCAAAGCTGAAAAATACGAGTGATTTTCTTCATTGCTGTTGTCCAGATGTGTCATTTTACCTCAACTTTTCGATAACAAAGACATGACCAACATCTCTTATCTCTCTCTCTCTATCAATAGATATCAAGACAAGACTCTATCCTCCCTATCACGGGCTTCCTCATAGAGTTCAGGCCATTGATGTAACGTCCATTCAGCATGGTAAGACAAAGCATAATAATTGTATATACAATCCCATTTCATTGCTCAAGTGGGTTGGGATTGATGAGAAACTTTTGTACCTAATAGGCAATTATTGTGCAGTCAGTACTAGTCTCCCAGCCCATCCAGACCAGAGTTCAAATCCTGAAAAAAATATATTCCATGTCCGTGAATATACTTTGTTCTATTAGGCTATATGCAACACATGCACTGGTCAGCAGTACTGCTACAGCAAATGATTCAGACTCTTTGCTCATTAAATGGTGGAAAATAACTACCCTCACAAAGAGATCTGTAAATAATAAATTTTTTTTGTAAACTTACTATGTTTCTGGATCTGTTCTTCTTCTGCAATCTCACTCAGATTTCTGAAGTTTCATCAAATTATATAATTATAAGAGCAAATCCTGGGTAATGTCACTCTTTGAAATGAAGGAGTGCACTACCAATTAGACCAAATTAGAGTCTTTTATGGGTAGTGTTGAGCCACCTTTTCACCCAAAAACGTTCATGCTCTCGTTCAAACGAACGAGTGGTTGGAAGTGGAACACTCGACGGGGGACTATCCCCATCATGAAAAATATGGCTACACGGGGGATTGTCTCCCGTGTAACAAAAAAAATTGCACCAAACGGGGGACAGTCCCCCGTTTTAGAAGTCTTTTAGTTCCAAACGGGAGACTGTCTCCCGTTTGGATGTTGTTGTTTTTTTTCGCACGGGGGACAGTCCCCCGTCTGATTAAAATACCAATTTGTTTTACTGCACGGGAGACAGTGTCGTTTTTTGTATATGCCCATAGTGGGTTCTTTTGTTCGTTTGATTGAGTGGTCGTTCATTTGAGCGAGTTAGTCTCCATTTGGAGACTACCCATAGGATATGCTCTAAAGGGTTTCACTCTTCATCCATGAACATCTAAGAACTGCATGATGTTTGTGTTTTCTTTATGATATCTGTCAAGGCCCTCAAGGGTTTAAAAAAATTTATGCAGAGCATGGTTTTATTAGATTTTATAAAAACGATGACTGAGAGCTGACCTCCAAGAACAAAGTCTCAATAAAGTATTTTATGTATTAAAGGAGATAGATTACATTGCAAAGCAAAGCAAGCAGTAAATTTCTTATTGAGAAGATTTTACATTAAACTCAGAAGACTTTTTAATGATACAACAAACCAAATTCAAGGCATATACAAACTACACACAACAGGAGAAGTGTACTGAGCAGTTCTTAGTAGCCCATAGCAAAGTATGTGGCATGAAACTTATGGTTACATTGAGCAACTAAATAACCAACATTGCCGGGGATTGGAAACTGCTGACGTGGCAGTTGCTCAGGCTTCCGAAGAAAACATTCTGTTTTTAAAACGCGATTTTAACCCATTAAATATTCAGGATACAGATATAGAGGCCAATCATAACTTTAGTAAAAACGTCTCCTGGGAATCAAGAAGTTTTCTAATGATTTAACCGTTTTAACATGCTATTCAGAGTAGAAAGTTCCTGTTTTTGCACACAATGGATACAAGTTGATATTACCACTCACTAACAATAATAGAGAGAACTGTGTGCTGTGTGCAAGAACTAAAACAATGAATCACGTGAAAGCACTATGAATTGATGCAGAAACTATTACTAGATTCTTTGCAAGAATGTAAGGTACGTACCTAGAATATCAAGGAAAGTTCTTAACAACAATGACAGGGCATTGTGCATTGTTTGTGCAGTAGTTGCTTACACTTCCCAGAAACATCCTGTTGCATAAACTGATAATTATTAAATTTCTACAGATTATATTATTGCAACTCTAACAGATGCTAAGCACTCTAATATAGGTCAATTCCTTCTATAGGCAATCTAGTTTTCTCAGCAATGCCTCCAAAGTCCACATTCATGCAGTGAGTTTATCAATCACATCAAGGAATCAAAAGTTCAAAACCAAAAGCAGTTGAGTAAAACTCCAAATATTAACACAATGGAGTCAAACCTCAAGAAAAGCAGATGTCAAAACAAAATTTAGACTCCAGCAGATTCAGGCGAACCACAAAGCATGATAACTCAAAAGCCTATCCTCTAGCATGATCATATCTGACAGCTCAGCATCTATTAGATTCAGCCTTCTAGTAATACATAGCAACCCTTAACTAAAACAGTGAGATGAGAATGATACAAGCTCTTTTAACTCGGAATGTGTAGTGATTGGTCTAAACAAATGCTCGGAATGGGAATAAGATATTTAATATGTGAACGTCAGCAATATGTCTCTAAGATAATACCACCAGAAATGCTAGTAGCAGTCATTTCCGGAAAGCTCCTCAATGCCAAAAATCATTCAAACTTAACTACTTCGTCCAGTCAACTACAAGTGTCAACAAGGGAACCAACTCAAGCTGTTCTAGAAGAAATGATGACTTTGTTAAGAACAAACTGTTGTGGTTAAATCAAGAGTGATTTCTTGTTTTTCTTGTTTATCCGGCAAATTAGTACTAAAAGAAAGAAAAATATCAACAAAAGGGTTTATTTAAGAACCAATTCATAATGGTGCTGTCAACTCTAAACACACTCATTTGGATTAATCCTTGAACCAACCTAATCTAACTGATAGATACATTCTCAAGCAAGCAGAGCTTGTGAGGCAAGTCGGCTAGCACTGCACAGTATCATCCCTTGTAGCCTTAACTGGCCAGCACCGGTTGAAACACTCATCCAAACATGTTGCAGATAGCAATTTTGAAACACGTGTAAGCACTTTCTACATGAATGCTGTCATGTTTTTGACGGTGATATCCGCCGATGATGCTAACTAAGAAGACCTAAATTCAATATTATCACCAACTAAATGCTAGACATGGTGTTTAAGAGCTAGTATAATCAAATATGAGGATACATATCACGAAACTGAAATGTATATATTCAAATCGTATTTACCTTTTAATAGGGCCAAAAGGGCGACAACCCATGACAAGCAAATCCACATGTTGATTTTCAGCAACATCACAAATCACCTGCTTTGGATCACCCACAACTACTTGTGTTTTATGCTTAACCTAGGTTCTCAACACACAGACTTATTATCAGTGAACTAGGAAATAAAATACAACAACAACAAAGCAGAAGTAACACCAAAAGCAATCAATTTTCAACACTGATCCTACCTCCTTCTCAGTACAAATTTCCACAGCGTGAGATATAATTGCATCACTAATTCTTCTCTGATGTGCTTCAACAGCTTGAGCAAAAGCAGGAACTTCATAATTACCTAATATTTTGATCATTTCAATCAGACAACAGAAAATTATTTGTAAAAATAACAAAAGAAAAACAAAATCAAGAAATTGGATCGTGATGATGAAGATATACTAACCAGGTCCACCGAAAGGGATTGAACCAGGATTAAGACCAGTGATGATATTAGGTGGAGACTGAACATGAAGGATCAAGAAAAAACCTTCTTCTTGTACCTGTGATTCAGAAGAAGTAGAAGAAGGACGTAATTTGAGATTAGTAATTGCCCATTTTAATGCATTCATACTTTCTTCACTTCCATCTACTGTTACCAATACACAACCCAGATTTCCAGTAGCCATGGATAGTGATTTATCAGCAAACAATGACCGGATCAGAAGATTATATTTTGATTCTCCAGAGGTAGATCTTTCTGTAGATTTTAAGGTTTGGAGTTTGACTTTGGAGTTCGAACTGAGACTGATGTTTTACAGCTCGACATTTTTACGTGGAACTTTTATGGTGGCAGTTTGTATTCTGTGGGTTATAGAAGGCCCAGTAGAGAGCAAGTCAACTGGACAATAGCATCATTTCTAAGTTGGGCCACGAAATACCAAAAATCTCATTTGTGAAAACTAGAAGTCTAGAACATTAATGGGAGAGCAAAAATCACGACTATTTAAAGGTGGGTACCAACTCTAGCAAGGAGGAAGTCAGGGTTCAATCTCCGCCGCAGTAAAGGTTTGTAATAGATTAGTTGTATAGTGGGTTAAGAGGTGTTGGGTGTGGCAGTGGGGCCACTCCAACTGGCTAGGTTTGCGAATCAAAAAAAATAAAATAAAATAAACGCGGGTACCAATTAAAAGATTTTAATGGGAGTGGGAGAGCAAAAATCACACGATTATTTTAGGCGGGTACTAGTATTGCTAGGCCGGGTACCAATTCAGAGATCCAATGTCCGGAAAGTTTTGTTTTATATGAATTGATTTCCTCCCTAACAATCCTGGTACCCGCCTTTAGTAATTATGAGAAATCACTCAATATACTAGTGATGCCACATGTGCGATGGACATGCTTGAATTTTGCTCTTATAACAATACCAAATTTGATAACACTGATATTTTTTTCGTAAAATAAAATTTAATATTCTTATTTGTACTCATTATGTAGGTATTTCAAAGAGCTTTCCAAATATGTTAATTTTACAAAAATCCGATGTTTATTTCGAAAGATATCAAGTTTTTTAAAAATTGATGTATTTTTATAATAATGGCATTTATGTGAATATATGAATATATAAGGTTGTTTATGTAAGTATTGATTGAATGTACACTTTCACCCTTGAATACATATGTATAATAATGGTTGATATTTAAGGTCATATTAGTAATATCAAGGTTAGACCAAGCTATTTTGTCATTTTGTGACCAACCAAAATACCTCTTTTCTTTATATTAGTAAGATAAGATGTGAATATATAAGATTGTTTATGTAAGTATTGATTCAATGCACACTTTCACCCTTGACTACATATGTATAATAGTGGTTGATATTTAAGGTCATATTAGTAATATCAAGATTACATCAATCTATTTTGTCATTTTGTGACCAACCAGAATACCTATTTTCTTTATATTAGTAAGATATGACCTTCTTTTTTTAATATATAGAAATACAATCAGCAAAATGGAAACAAGAATCCGAAAAACTAAGTGGAAATAAAACTAGCTCCCATCTAGTTGATCAAATAAGGAAGGGAGTGTTGGAGAAGTCCACCAAAGATGACTGTTTTTTGACGTATAGAATACTTTGCGAGATTGTGTGTTGAATTATTAGCATATCTTCAAAGTGGGAGAAAGAAGCTGAACTGAACTGCTGCAAGCGAGCTAGAATTCCCTCTATTAGACGTCGAATCCTCTAAGGAATAACTGATGTTTCATGGATCAAAATGTTGATCAGTTGAAGGCAATACCCATCGACTACAATCCTCTCAAACTGCATTCTCTCCGCCAGTTTAAGAGCCAGGAGAGCGCCTTGGGTTTCAGCCACGATAGGATCACTATGATTGAATATGGTAGACGCAACAGCTTCAAATCTTGCCTCTGAATTTTTTGCAAATATAACATGACTTGGATTCCTTAACAGCAGCGTCGAATTTTAGTTTCACTATTTCGGGAGGAGGAGGAGACCATTGAGGAATTAGAGAAGTTTCCACCGCCATCTCAACCTGTGTGACAAAGCGGGGGTCTAACAATACCACCCAATATTTCGCTTAGCAATCTGTATGGACTAACTCCAATATACTTTACTAGAGAATCAACTAGACAGTCAGACTCAATCTAGATTAAATTATATCAAGGAGTTAATATCTCTCTCTTGTTTTGATTTACTCGAGCTAATAGAAATCAGCGAGTCTTTAATCAAATACAAGGAATAACTTGGATGGTACCAAAGACCAATATCCAATGATCAATCAATGACAATCAACAACCAAAGGTTGGATTACTCTAATTGATGATCTAAACGCACAACCTGTATTATTTCAATTATAAAGATAAACAATATGATGCGGAAATAGAAATAAGACAGACACCAGAAATTTTGTTAACGAGGAAACCGCAAATGCAGAAAAACCTCGGGACCTAGTCCAGATTGAACACACAATATATTAAGCCGCGACAGACACTAGCCTACTCCAAGCTAACTTCAGACTGGACTGTAGTTGAACCCCAATCAGTCTCCCACTTATCCAAGGTACAACTGTACTCCACACGCCTATGATCCCAGCAGGATACTGCGCACTTGATTCTCTTAGATGATCTCACCCACAACTAAGAGTTGTTACGACCCAAAATCGCAGGCTTTGACAATAAAAAAATCTGTCTCAGACAGACAAGTCTATCAAAGGATCAATCTGTCTCCCACATATAAACCCTAAAAGTTTTGTTCCATCTTTTGATATTAATCAAGGTGAACATGTGTTTGAGGGTGAAAACAGTTTCTGCTGATTTTGATAATTTCGAGTGTGTGGGTGAGAAACGAGTCTAAACCCTAAACAATGTACTGCAAGGGAGTACTTTGATTCGAGAGATCAATCTGTACAAATCCGGCCTAAACCAAGAAATGGCCGTTCTAAATTTGCTTCGGTCACAAAGTGAAGGAGAAGGGTTGGTATTAGGGAGGGAAGCGAAGAGAGTGTTGAGACCAGAATAGTTGATTCGGGAAGAGTAGTTATTTGACGACTTGTATCAGAAAGTGGAAAGATAACATATGGGAAAGCTAACAAGTGATTTCTGAGTGTTGTATGCTCCTGACCAAAACTTGTCTTTGGTGGAAATAGGTGAGACCTATTTATACAAGTCGAAAATAAACGTACTCTGGTCTCGTAAGAAGTGGAAACGGTTGAGTAAATGGAAGAAAATGGTAACGGGTAATGCCTGGAATTGATGTTTCCATAATGAAGGAAACGTTTCACCATTACTTCTTGTATTTACTAACCGCCTCACCCTTATGACACTTTTCTGTAACGGACGTAATGTATGTCGCACGCTGTAAACCGCCAGACCAATACCCTGATGAGCATTCCCCAGTTTGTGACATGTTTTGATGTCTCGAGTATTTTCGTAGAAAACGTGTAGCATGTTTCTACGTGTGGCGTGGCCAAAGGATTTGGAGTTCGTAGACAAGTTGGTGTCGTGACCAAAGAATAGGCATCGTAGCCAGGTTGGTGCCGTGACCAGAGAGTTAGCATCGCAGCAAAGTTGGTGCCGTGACCAAGAGTTGGCATCGCAGCCAAGACATTGCCACGAGTCGTTTGGTGACAGATTTGTACGGATGAGATCTGCATATTAGGAGGAAGGGTAGCCATAGATTTTTGCAACCCTTCGTTTGGAAACCAGCGGCATGGTTGCAGCGCTTGCATGCTCTTGGCACGACCAAGTTAGGGTTTTGGCGCCGTAGCCAAGAGATTGCCATAAATCGTTTGGTGGAAAGTTTGTATGGCTGAGATTCGTATCTCAGGAGGAAGGTGGCCGTTGATTGTTGCAACCCTTCGTTTGCAGTCAGTGGCATGGTTTAGGCTCGGCCGAGCTAGGATTTTGGCGTTGTTTAGGCGCGGCCAAAACTAGGGTTTTCGCATAGTTTAGGTGCGGCCAAAATTATTGCTTGGCATTGGGAAAAAGTTGCCATGCGTTTGATGGCAAACTTGTACGGCTGAGATTTGCATCTAAGGAGGAAGGGTGGTCATTGATTGTTGCAACCCTTCGTTTGCAACTAGTGGCATGGCTTAGGCGCGACCGAGCTAGGATTTTGGCATAGTTTAGGCGCGGCCAAAACTAGGGTTTTGGCATAGTTTAGGCGCGGGCAAAATTAGGGCTTGGCATTGGGCCAAAAGTTGCCATGCGTTTGGTGACGAACTTGGACGGCTGAGATCTGCATCTCAGACGGAAGGGTTGCCGTTGATTGTTGCAACCCTTCGTTTGGCAGCCATTGGCATGTGGTAGGGCCGGCATGGCTTTGGCATATTTTAGGCGCGGCCAAAATTAGGGTTTTGGAAAACCGTGATTTTGGACTTGGGCCGGAAGTTTCCATGCGTTAGGTGGCGAACTTGGACGGCTGAGATCTGCATCTCAGGTGGAAGGTAGTCGTTGATTGTTGCAACCCTTCGTTTGGCAGCCAGCGGCATGTGGTAGGGCCGACATGGCTTTGGCATATTTTAGGCGCGGCCAAAATTAGGGTTTTGGAAAAACCGTGATGTTTGGCTTTGGGCCGGAAGTTTCCATGCGTTAGGTGGCGAACTTGGACGGTTGAGATCTGCATCTCAGATAGAAGGGTAGCCGTTGATTGTTGCAACCCTTCGTTTGGCAGCCAGCGACATGTGGTAGGGCCATCATGGTTTAGGCGCGGAGATGTGGATGGCATGGTATGCCATTGGCACTTTGGTGCGGCTGGCATGGTTGGAATGCCTTGACACGAAGATGTGGTTGGCATGGCATGCCATTGGCACTATGGTGCAGCTGGTATGGTTGGCATGCCTTGGCGCGGAGATATGGCTGGCATGGTATGTCATTGGCATGGTGGTGCGGATGGCATGGTTGGCATGCCTTGGCGCAGAGTTCTAGCTGGCATGGTATACCATTGGCACCGTGGTGCAGCTGGTATGGTTGGCATGCCTTGGCACGGAGATGTGGCTGGCATGGTATGCCATTGGCACTGTGGTGCGGCGGGCATGGTTGGCATGCCTTGGCGCGGAGATGTGTCTCACATGGTATGTCATTGGGACTGTGGTGCGGATGGCATGGTTGGCATGCCTTGGCGCAGATTTGTGTCTGGCATGGTATGCTATTGGCACTGTGGTGCGGCTGGCATGGTTGGCATGCCTTGGCGCGGAGTTGTGGCTGGCATGGTATGCCATTGGAACTGTGGTGCAGCTGGCATGGTTGGCATGCCTTGGTGCGGAGATGTGGCTGGCATGGTTGGCATGCCTTGGCGCGGAGATTTTTCCAGTCAGTATTGATGGTTCTGTCGTGGAATATAGCGTATATAAAAAAAGGTACCCCAGTAATTTTTATGTAGGCATGTTGAATGATTCAATAAATGTGTTAATGGTCGTAGTGACGTCATGTCAGATGTAAAGTTTTACGATTTTAACCCTAAGCTAAAACCCACCATCAACATAAAGTCCCCTGCTTAGCTCGGAACATGAGCATTGTTGCGAGGTAAGCATAAGATGGTGACAGGCGAGGACAAAATCGAAATGGCAAGTCATGAAAAGATGATCAGGAAGATCATTCTAACCTTTTTTGGGAGTGTTCTGAGAATCCGTGATTCTTGCGTTGTCGGCCTTGCATAAATCCTGCCCGTGGTGTTGCTGGCTAGACCGTGAGAATGGTAGGAGAGGTTGCTGTCCGGGATGCAAACAGTTGGCGTCAGCTTGGCTAGGCTGGGGAACGCGGAGTTGTTGGCGTTGCTGGCTTGGCTTGGCAAGCCGTTGGCATGGTGTGGCTTAAAACGGAGCCGCTGGCGTTGGTTGGCTTGGAATGGAGCTGTTAGCGTCGGATCGGATTGGGATGAGCGCTGGCTTGGCATAGCGCGGGCTCTTGGATTTGTGTGGCGCGGACTTTTGGCGTCGCTTGCAGATCCAGTTGTCTCTTTCCATGCGTGGCTCAGATAGGAAATCCTTTCATTATTCATATTCCAAAGTATCACGTCCATATGAAAGGTGTTAGCTCTCCTCCTCATTTTATATTGTTGGTTTCGCTTCCAAGTTCCGGGGCTGGCAGTAGAGCAGAAGCGATAACACAGGCCAGCGTGTTCCAAACACATATTTCTACGTTTTTTTTATCAAGCCCTAGTTGACACGCATAGACAAATATCTTTTCCAGTCGATATCACGCCTTAATTCACGACTAGTAGAAAGCTTTCCCTTTTCGGATTTCATCGCTCTGCTGAATATAAGAGGCGATCTTGAATCCTTCGTTCGTATAGATTGTCTTGAAATTACGTTTATCCTCTTTTCAGGTACCGTCTCATGCTTTCTCCTGGTTCCTCACTCTGTTTTCTTGTTCATGTAGATTGCTGGTGCAGATAGGGTGAAAACTTATCCCATCTTTTGATTTTGTAGTACGTAATGGGATCTTCCAGTGACAACCGTACCTTTGACTCTTCGGCGAGAAGCTTTGGGATCGACGAAAACTGGTATTTTTCTCATGAGGAGGCATTAGACAGAATTAATTCTCTATTTCGTGAAGCTGGCGAAATTATCAAGACATGCCTTCCACCTATTTATGTGGAGTGCAGATGCATACTCAGGCTTTCATGACTCTGGTGGACATGCAGGAAAAGCGGGGAGATGGTGAAGCATCCTAGCGCGTTGAGATACCTCAGGGCAACGAAACTTCTTCACATCCCAGTGCTAGGGCTGAACGACTCGCCTCTCGGTTGAAACGGCATAAGACTGAGTCTGTGAAACTTCTAGGAGATATCCAGCTTAATTTCCCTACCCGAGATGGTGTCATGATCCTTGATTCTGAGGAGGATGAACCAGGACATCCTCGAAAGCCTGCTGAAAAAGCTTTTGAGGAAGACGCCGTCGTGGTTGACGAAACTGGAGCAGCTTTTGGAGTGGATGCCGAAACTGTTGTCAGGGACGTTGGAGAAGCTGTGGTGGCATATGCTGAGACGGTTATCGAAGTGGGTGTTGGACAGGAGGCGGAAACTGTTGCTGCTGAGGCGGTTTCCGGGTGGGATGTTGGAGTTG